>NC_072779.1:12758864-12867823 GCF_022539595.1 Amphiprion ocellaris | reverse complement strand
AATAACTTTTATAAAAGCTAAAATACGAGAGAAGGTCATTCTAATAATGAGGACAGTTGCAGCAGCAACTAACACAGGTGTTCAGCGGTAAGTTAGCCACCTGTGTTAATTAGCCCGCTAGCTAACTTAGCCGCTTAGCTAGCTAACGCGTCCGGACCAACTGCTCAAACAGGAAAAACACAACTCTTCACAAGTCGCTGACTTAACGTACAACAAAATAATGCTACAGGTTACAAGTATTTATCTTCTTACCGTGTTTTACTCCAAAAACAAGGTCACCAGCAGCCAGAGACGCTACAAGACGTGCCGACCATAGATATACATAGACTAGATCCGCTAGCGCGCTGTCTTCTATATTATCTATGGTCTGACCAATCGCTGCTCTCTGGCTCCGCCCTCTGAGAATCTTGTTGTCGTTTGGCTCCACACTTGCTGATGACCACTTCCGGTCTCAGAAAATGAAAAAACGGACCTTTTTTCGTTTCTGTCTCTTACTGATTTTACTTTCTTGTTATTCTAAATATAAAATGAAAATCAAAGCATTTTTAAAATTTCGTATATCCCTTTTTGATCATGAAAAGGAAAAACGCCTTGTATTTCAATTTTAATTCTTGTATTTTAAAACGAAAATCAAATAACCACTCGTTTTTTGTTTTTCAATACCCTTCAGAACGGAAAATCCAATTACCAGATCCGTACACGGACCCTTCTCGAATATAGACAAATCTTTTACAAGTGGGAACCACTAACAGTAAAACAAATTACCACAACCCTCCCAAATCCATTTTTTCTGCTGGAATTATGAGATCTTGTCTCACAGTAGAATTATGAGATAAGGTCTTAAAATATTTCCTTCACTGAATCCGAATGAGTTTTATTGCCAAGTGTTCTTTCACATACAAGGAATGTGACCTGGTGTTTACTGATGAATAAAACATTTTTAAAGAAAGATGAAAGATTAAAAAGGAAAGCGTGTGAGGCAATGAACAGTAAGAGTTACATGATGAATAAGAGGCAAGTGTTACACGTCAAATAAAGCAAGTGTAGCAAATCCAAGTAATAAGAAAAGTGCTTTTACATATTTACAGTGTGCAGAGCAATGCACTTCTGTATCATCCAAGGTACTGATATTATCTAATGATACACACTAGAGACGGAGTTAATTTATCACAGAATTCATTATGAGGCGAACTATGGAAATCTATTCAACAGCTCACTCACAAGCAAAAATGTCAACCTTATGAAGGCTTTAAAGGAAATGTCACCAAAGCCATGAGGATACACTGGATCTCTATGATTAAAGCCACTGTGTGTGGCTTAAATTTCTTAACGTGTTTATCATCTCTATGTGCTCTACAAAAACTGCACCCCGGTAATGGCAGATATGTTGGGAAAACAAACACTATGAACATCAGACTAGACAAAAAGACATAAATGCAGCCTAAATGACAGTACAGTTATTGATTATAATGGCTGCTTCAAATGTTCAGGTACAGTAGAACAGGGGTGTCAAACTCATTTTAGTGCAGGGGCCACATTCAGCCCAATTTGACAAGTAAAATCACAGCATAATAACTTATAGATAACCACAACTCCAAATGTTCCCTTTGTTTAAGTGCAAAAAAGTACATTCTGAAAATGTTCACATTTAAGGAATTATCTTTTTACAAAACATCATGAACAAACTCAAATTTCTTAAGAAAAATCAGTTCAATTTCAGCAAAATTATGCCTCAGTTTATCATTTTAGTTAATATATAATTGAGGGACTTTTGAAGTCCATGGGATATATCTTGCATTTTTTATTAAAAAATTTAAAAAATCTTTTTTTTAATGATCATTATGATCATGTCTTTACAAATGCCATAATTATTTATTATGGAAACAATCATTTTTAATAAAAAAATGACTGGATACCACAAAAATGTCCGAAAACGATGAAAATGAGAAAGAAAATGACCAAAGCACGAGACGAATGACAAAACAAGACAAAATATTACAAAACTGAGACACAAAATGACAAAAGAACAATGAGCAATCTAGTATTTTTCTTTATGATCAAAACGACTTGTCATGGTCTAGAAATTATTTTAAATTTACAGTTTTACAAATTTACAATTTGCAGTTGATGTCTTCTCTGAAATTTTTACACTTTGAGGGCCGGATTGGACCCTCTGGAGGCCCGGTTTTGGCCCACAGGCCACATGTTTAACATCCCTGCTGTAGAAGAATTGGACGACGTGACAGACTTACCCAGAACACTCAGCGCCAGCTCTCCTATACCAGGATCTGCAGTCTCTGGTGGGTTGTTGACCATGCAGCGGTAAATACCTGCATCTGACACTCGTGTGTCATTCAGGACGATATCTGCACTCAGGGGAATACCTGCAGGTGGTTCACCAGAAAGAGTTGAGTTTTTAGCTCTATTCTATTTGGAGTTATAAGTATAGCTGGAAAAGGAAAGGTATTAAATGTCAGTTTTAAGAAGCAAAGCTGTCAGTGTTTATAGTACCTGTAAAACCCACCCTGCCAGTGAGGGAGGGGTCCTCAATCACCTGTCCGTGGTCGTACACTATCACCTGGGAAAAGATTTTAAAATTCACAAAAGGAAATTTTCAGCAAATAACAAGCTCAGTTTTTTAGAACATTGTTTTTTTGTTTTTTTTTTAAAATCAGATTATACACCCAGGGAAATGAAAATGAAATATTTAATGTATTTTATACACCTGAAATATCCTCATTTATTAAGCTAACCTTTATTTAAACTGAAATATTAATATACTGAGACATGGGAAAAACAATTAAAGATGCACATACACATGAGAAACATTTAATTAAAAAACAAATGAAGCTACTAAAACACGAACAGCTGGAGGTGAAATAAGACCAAATTAAAAACCTGAAAACCTGAGCTGCCCTACAGATAAGTCCAGTATCAGATTGTTCTGCATGTTATTCCAGGTTGCAGGTGCACGGCGAGTAAAACTGGATTGTCTTGGCTCAGTAAAGAGTCGACACCTGCAGCGTAATCCAATCATTTGAGCGAGTATGATTCAGGTCCACATTAAAAGACAGCAGGGGTGCAGACAGTAGTCTATCACAGAGGGAGAGCTGCACAACCTTTGCATGCAGCTTGCAATGTTGAGTATTAATCTGATCTAAACAAGGCAGCAGGCTGACAGTGTGTGTGTGTGTGTGTGTGTGTGTGTGTGTGTGTGTGTGTGTGTGGTGGGGGAGTTCAGACCTGTATTGGGGTTTCTGGACTGGAGAAGGGAGCCAGAGTCCAGATAACGTTGAGTCTGGAGAGGCGGGTGGAGGTGGAGATGAAGAAGGAGCAAGGCAGGATGACAAAATCCCCCTGAACCACCTCCAGACTGGATTCCCTCATGGTCACTCTGAGTGCAGCTGAGGTAGTTAGAAACGGTGGGAGAGGACAAACAAAAATGTGAGACTTCAACTTAATAATAATAATACATTTATTTTATAACTTGAGGGGTTATTTCCTAAATTCCCTCATATTTTAATGATATTTCTTTTTTGACTTCCCAAGCTGCTCGTCTTTTGTCGTGCAGATTGCACCGGTCATCCCTCTCCCCCTTCATTACTGCAATAATGAATGCCTCTCTTCCTCCCTCCTCGTCCGTCGTCATCCCTAGGCCTTTTGTGTGTGTGTGTGTGTGTGTGTGTGTGTGTGTGTGTGTGTGTGTGTGGGAATTCAGTGTGCATATTAGTTGTTAATTACACTTGACAGCTCTGAGGGTGAGCCAAACCGATCACAGAGCGAGCTGAACAACAGCCCACTTCACTGGGATGTTTGTGGAAACATTACTGTCAATTCACAGCATTGTCTCCATGCAGATCACCAGCTTCTGAAATGTCAGTCTTTAGAGAGTTCTTCAAATTAAGACCTAAAATGTCACTTTTGTTAAATGTAACCACAATATTAAAATGCTGCACTTGACAGAATGTTAAATAACAGCAGTAAATGTAAAAATAAACCTCTTTAGCTCAACTGTTGGATGAAGCTCATCTCACCTGGTGAGTTTTACATTCCCTCTAGCGTTTTCATCTGGAAAACACATTTAATTAAGCTTTTAATTGCCAGTGAAGCTCATCAAACATCTCGCCAGATACTCAGGAGATTTAGGTGAATGTAACTTTACAGATTCTGCAAACCAATTGGAGCCACTGCATTCAACAAAACTAGAACAACTTTGCCTCTTTGTCTGTAGATACCAGACAGGAACACTCACCAGTCTGCAGAGCGGTGAAACACAAGGTCCAGAGCATCCATCTTCCAGAAGAACCCATAGCTGATATGGAGGACGAGAGAGGCAGCCTTCTCTCCCCACCAAACAAGCTGGTGGCCAAAAAACTAGGCATGCATGATTAATCTATTGAGCGATGCACCCAGCCCCACCCTCCTTTATTTTCACTCATTAAGTCTCAATGTCTGCCTAGAGAGGAGGGGAAAAAACTGTAATTTAGTTGTAGGTTAAGTGACTGCAGGAGGGTTTTTATTAAGTCCTATCAACTGTTCGTGTCCAGAGTGGCAGCAGTGCTACCTATAGGGATGAGCTTTAGTCTAATTAGTTATTGTAGCATGAAGAGCTGCAGCTGCTGCACACACACTCCATATATAAGAGGCCATAATGCTGCAGGTTAACATACAGTGTGCATGTATCATGAAGTAACATATATATTATAGTGATGGGAGTATCACAATGTCATATCAGATAAAGCTGCAGCTGTAAATCCTCTGATTCTATCTTTATTGTTGCTTTTGAATTGAACTGTCCCTTTCTAAAAGAAGGATTGTATTGTTTCTTTTTTTATGTAACATTAAAGATGAAACTAATTTTTCACGATTGCTGGAGTGATACATGGATCAATTCATATCTGGACCAGCTTAAAATTCACCTTTAGCTATTTCTGTAATTGATTAGTTTATTTATAAATGAAAATGAGCAAAGCTTTGTTAATAGCAACTTCTCAAACATTAGGATTTGAGGCTTTTACTGCTGTTAAGTGAACTCTGCACATTTGCCGCCCAAGTGGCAGCGAGTTACAGCAGCTCCGGCTTCCTCCAGTCTTTATTTAGCTTTAGTGTACGTTTGTATTTATTGTCTTATTCCTTCCATGTCTCATTTGTATCTGACTGCTGTAACATGTAAAGTTTGCTGTTGAGGGATCATCAAAGTCTGATGATGTACATTTCGTACATCATCAAACTTACATTTTGTATCTTAAATTTAAAGGTCTGTTTGATGGATAAACAACAAAGTTTTGGAAACCTGAAGATCATTTTTAACTATATCTAATAGACAAACTCATTAATAAATACAAAAACACGATTGACAGATTAATCAAAGATTCATGATAGTCAGTCTACAGCCTATCAGCTCTTGCACTTGTGGTTTCTGAGGTTTCTTGGTTTGTGTTACATATTGTCCTGTTTTGTGGATAATGGACTCTGTCACCCATCAGATCTAATTTTTTTTCAGTTTAAAGCACATCACTGGACTAAAATTGCATCTGTTCAGGAGCTTTTCCAAGACTAGGGGCCAACTTTTAATTTTAGCATTTCTACACTAAGCCATGCTAAAAATGACTGATCTTTATTAGGAAATGCTGATTAAACGATGCCTTTTTTTCTGCATAAAATACAGATGAATCCTTTTACTCAGATCACATAAAATCAGTCTACAACACACACTGTCCACCCCAGAGACCCAGATCAGCTCCGTTCCATGAGGAAAAACTGTGGTTCTGGACTTGATAATGTACAGTGATTTGAGGATTCAAGGCAGTGAAAGATCTAAGGCTGTCACTGGTGTGCAGAAATGTTCAAAGACAAGTATCTGACACTAGCAGCAAGTCATCTGGTGATAAGGACATCCTCCAGTTATCACCTACGGGCTAAACAAAATGCCGTCATAGCTGCTTTTTTGATGGATTTACATAAAGCGTGTTAGTTATTCATGACCCACATAAGTGGATCTGCCTGCCAAGTTCCCCGGTGATCATCCAAATATGTTAAGTTCACAACCAAACGTCGCATGTTGGCTAACAGTTACGCCAAGAGGGTCGAAATCCAAGCCAGTCAAAATGTCAGATTTAATGAGCGTCATATGGAAACGTGAGTAAATAGTTTCACACATACGAGCCCTGTGACAGCTTGAGGAGCAACAGGGGTAGACGGATGGTTTTTACTGAGCGAGTGAATTAATCCAAAATAAGAAGAAAGTCGCAGACTGAAGCAGCTTCAAAAGAATCACACTTTAACCAAATGCAGATTCTTGAGGTAGTGCAGGAAAGTAACATGTGACCTTTTCGAGTTTTCAGATTTGACCTTTTGTAATGTCACCTCAATGAGGTCAGTATCTTCCTATAACTGATACAAGCCGATTTAATCTTCCTGCTGCAGTTTGTTTGGACTCCTGTCACCTCTTTCACTTCTTAAATTTCATTCAAATACATGTTCATGTAGGGATTGTACATGTTGCTGACACAAAATAAAGATTAATATGATTAATGCTTGTATCCCAGGATGTGTTATTTTTTTTTACCTATCACATCCAAAACAACATATTGTTAGGGAATAAGGAGGCAGCCTGAGCCTGTTTTCAGGTGCTGTGGATTTTGTTTATTGTGTGTGGGTCTACATGAATCAGCAGTGACAGCTGACCGAGATACTGGAAAAAAAAAAAAAGAGATGTACAAGGAGGTTGGCTGTAGGCTTGGATTGTTACTTTATGTTTGTTGAGCGGCAGTAGTAAAAAAGAGTAAAACAGGTCAGTATTTTTTCAAATATCCAAAGTGTTTCAGATCTTTTTTAAAAATCACAAGTCCTTTTGCTAATTGCATTAATGTAGAAACATACAGTACATCTAACTTTTAAAAACTAAAACCAAAGAGCCTATGGCACAAGGTTGACTCCCAATTTATTCAGATAACATCCAACACCAGCTTTGTGCATATCAGCTGTGAGATACAGAAGATTCCCAAGACTAGAAGGTAAAACATCCCCACTGAAGAGAGAATTGGCAAAACCGTTGAGTATTTCCTTTGAGAGCGTCTGTTATCAATCAGGACTATACAGTTATTACATTTCCTGAGCTTGGTTATTTCAACCAAACAGCTCACCGCCATAAATATGTACAGCACTGTGTCCATTCACAGTGAAGAATATACACACTGTATCATCAATCCACAGAAAACACGCTAAATATTTCAATTGTGTGTGGCCACTGAACAGGGAGGTGTGTGTGTGTGCATCTACATCTGGACTGTGTGTATCTCAACTTTAACTTACATTCAGCTCCTTCATCTTGTCTTGCAAGCAAGCAAAAATCCTAATCCACAACAGCGGCGTCGTATTTATCAACTTCACACAAAATGACAGATTCAAGTGTGTAGAAATATACACACACACACACACACACACACACACGCACACACGGTATGGGATCAATGTGCTCACTGGTTTGGCGTGTAACACTTCCCTTTGTAAAGCATTATCGTTGTTTTAGTGACATGTTGCCAATCTATTCTAGGGTAAATTATACCTAATTCTGGTCTTTCATGAAATGGGGCCACAATAAATGGCATGAGTGAGACAGAGCAAGAGGAAAGAAAGACAGAAAGGAGAGGCAGCGAGACAGACAGCTAAGCGGAGTGAGTTCTGCCTCCTCTCTTTCAGGGTAACTGGGAGTGACCTGGTGGCAGGTCGGCCAATCACAGGAGGATCCACACCAGATGAGACCAATCAGATCACTTCAGTGAGAGGCCTCTGCCTGTTGCTGCATCTTAACAGCAGTACAGTCTGATCACAACAGCATAGTGACGGGTTTCTCCAGGAACTTGCGGAACTCTGCGAGCCACTGCGCACCGACCGCTCCGTCCACCACCCTGTGGTCGCAGCTCAGCGTCACCGACATCATGCTGGCCACGTCGAACCTACAAACGCACACTGTGTTAGATCAGAGTTTTAAGTATGTCCAGGTTGTTAGAACAATGCTATCATGACACTGACCCTTTCTCATTGTCAGCAGGCATCAGCCGTTTCTCTGAGCCTCCGACAGCGAGGATACAGGCCTGAGGAGGGTTGATGATCGCTGAGAAGTTCTTGATGCCAAACATCCCTAAATTGGAGATTGTGAATGTCCCTCCCTGGTGGAAAAAAAAAAAAAAACAACACAATTAGAAGGAATGTTCCAGTTTGTTAGTTCACTATTAATACATAAAATCTGCGTAAAGTCGGCCATCCCACTTTCAAGATTAAATTCATGTAGCCACAGAATAAGATCATGCGCTCTACCTGGAACTCATGAGGCTGCAGCTTGCCTTCTCTGGCTTTGGCAGCGAGAGCAGACACATCGGAGCTGATGGCAGCCAGTCCTTTGGTGTGGGCGTTAAACACTATGGGCGTGATGAGACCGCTGGCTGTGCTCACTGCTACGCTCACATCCACCACATGATTCCTGGATGAATTAAAAGAAGTCAATACCGAGGACAGCACATTAATCTGCTCAATGTGACTTTGCTTTTGAAGTGAGACCAGCTGAAAAAATGTCTGAGCTTAGAGTGCCCTCTTCTGGCAGAACTGTGAAACTGCTCTATTAGAGATAAATACCCAACAAATAGGTCACATTAATATTCTAGAGCAACAATACTGCTGTTTTTTTTGTTTGTTGTACCCTCTCTTTTCTTTTAGGTGACTGAGTGAATCGAGGAACAACTGTCCTTACACACTAACATTACTTTGTCTTGAACATCAACTGCATTTCTATGCACTTAAGTAACCTGATTACTGGGAAAATCTTGGTTTGCGTTTGCATACACTCCTGAGTATACATGAGCTTACTCACAACCCATCAACTCCAAGGCTAAAAACAACTATCATTTTCACTGTTGATGGATCTGTGAATTACTTTCTTGATTAATCCTTTAGTTGTTTGGTCAGAAAATGTTAAAAAATGTCAATGAGTGTTTCCAAAAACCTAAGATGACCCGGTCAAATGTCTTGCTTTGTCCACAACCCACAGATATTCAGTTTACTGCCATAGAGGAGGAAAGAAACCAGAAAGCATTCAAATTTTAGAAGCTGAAATTAGAGAATTTAGATTTTTTTTTTTTTGCTTTAAAAAATTTAACAATAGTTGGCAATTAATTAACTAACTGACAACTAATCAAGTAATGCTGGTAATTGTTGCAGCTCTACACACCAATAAAAAGGTAAACTATTCAGTCAAATGCAGCTACAGTGATAAGACTCATCATTTTCATGTATCCACACTCTGCCCTAAAAAAATATGTTGAATTCCTTCCTGACACTGACACTTGATACATACATGTTACTTTGAAACTTGGCACATGCTCACATGCAAAAAGCATTCAAGAAACCTCGTTGTGTGTGTATGTGGCAGAGAAATTCTCCAGAAGAAACCTTAATGGGGAAATTAGGCTGATGTAAAAGCCCCACTCTGCTTATGACAACATGGGTGCTCATTTAAACTGCATTTATATTACAGTTATGACTTTAACTTAGGGGAAAAAGCCATCTGTATGATCTCCCAAATGTTCCCAAGATTGTGAGTGATTATGAGTAAATTTAGAATCAAAGACTGATTGCTAACCAAGATCAGTGGGTTCATAAATGAGGAGAGTATTTTTCCAGCTTACTGTTTATTGGAACCAAACAACATGTACATATGTTTGGATAACCTGTTAGTGTGTTTACTCACTGACGAATGACTGTGTCCAACCAAGAGGAGTTGCACTCGGGAACCTTGAGGCAGGCCAGAGCGCTGGCTTTGATGATGAAGTCATTCACACTAAGTTTGATATTCTGGGCTTTCACCTCCTGTGAAGAAGAGGTGAGGTTGTTTATGAGAATGAGTTTATGAAGAAATCCTTATCTTAGCTCAGGAATAAAGCATGTTTCCTTTTATTCAATTACACGTCCATTTACAAGCATAAACACACCTCATTTAGCTCTTTTCGAAGCTCGAGCACTTGGTCCATGTTGACATCTAAAGATAGGTAATAGTGGGGGATGGTTTGCTTGGACTGCATCAACCTCTGAGCGATGACCTGCAGGAGAGACAAATAAATGCACTTTAGCTTTGAGCTATAATTTATCTTGGAGAGGAATGAGGTGTGTTGGAGTTTGTTGTGATAAATTGGGTGCCTGTCTGTGGGGCAAAATGTGGAAGCACAGGTCAGAGATAACAGAGCTACACTGTGAAATCTTCTCAGGACATTTGCCTCAGAGCGCTCAATACACCAGCATCACACCCTGCATAGAAGGAACCTGTCATGAACTACTGCTGGCAGAGGAGCTTAAGGAAGAGAGGATGTCATCATGGAATATCAGGGACCACCAGGAGTCCGGTGTGTGTTGGCTCTCACCTTGCGGATGTTGCTGATAGGGATGTCAGTGAAGGTACCAGCTGGTGCTGCAGCAGCTGCAGCAGGTGTAGCAGCAGATGGAGCAGCAGCTGGAGTGGGAGCAGCAGCTACAGCCTGCCAATGGACGTGGTTTAATTTGCATCAAAACAAATTACAATAAAAACTGAGGCACATACAGTGTAACAAAAAAATTTACAAGTTTGGATAAAATGGCCTAAAAGCATAATCCTGACTATTTACCAGAATACCTGAAGACGCTCAATGGAGTGTATAAAGCAATACATAATATGTTTAAAAAAAAAAAAAAAAAAAGCAACTTCTGTCAGTTCAAAACACCACAGTAATAAATGCTACATGTGATCAAATAGAATTCAATGTGCTTTACTACTTCCTAATAGCGGGGGATTCACTTACAGGGGCAGCCTTTGCTGGAACAAAGCTCTCAATATCTTTCCGGGTGATACGTCCATCAGGACCAGACCCTGAACAGAAAACACATTCAAGTATAGTAAAAAATATTGTACCACTACGTTTCATGGCTCTGTATTTAGTCTTTCAGCAAAAATATGAAAAATGTTCTGCTAAATTACATCAGAGTCACATGTGTCCTGGGTACCTACCGCTGACCTGCGCCAGGTCAATGCCTTTGTCAGCAGCCAGTTTCTTGGCAAGCGGGCTGGCGAACACACGGCCTTTCCTGGGTGCTGCTGGGGCAGCAGCTGCTGGAGCAGGACTTGGGGCTGCAGCAGCTGGAGCTGCAACCTACAACATAAACACAAAATGCTGTTAGGCAATCATAAAACTGGCCGTGGTGAAAAGCACTTTTACTCAAGAAATCTGCATAAATATATTTTTGATGTACATGTGCTTTACATGAGCTTTTAAGACAAGATATGATAAAAGTTAATAAAATTATTTAGTGCCAAAGGAAATCCCATTTTATACTACTTTGCACTTCCAATGTACCAAATCTTACTAGAAAATATTTTGTTCTCTATTCCACTACATTTAATAAATGCCTTTGTTTAGGATTACATTATACACAAATGATAGCATACTGAGCTCTTGAAATATCCTTCATTGTTAAAGATTAACCAAGTGGTTTCCACATGTTTTGGCTCCTGATGTCTTACAAAAAGCAGAGTAAGTCAGGGACACATTTCAGATATCTGAGTTATTAACTCCAAAAAAGATAGAGATTAGAGAAAAGTCTAAAAACTGAAAACAAATGTGTGTAGCAGAGCCTTATTTTTAATAATATAATAAATTTAATAAAATAAAATAAAATGTAATAAAATATCTCACAACCCCTCAGATTTATGTGGTGTCAGTGTATTTAAAAATGCATAGAAAGTAGTTCAAACTAGCGCCACCTGCAACAGCTACAACAGCAACATGCTGATGACACACTGAAGCTTCACTATTGATAATCTAAAAATAATATATATAATAAAGTATCAGTCAGAGGGACCAAACAAGTACTTTAACACGTTAACTACATTTTGTAATGCTTACGTTCTTTTACTTAAGTTGAATTTCCTAATGCAGAACTTTTACTTGTATTAGACTTTTTTACATTGCTGTGCTGGTACTTTTATTTGTGTGAAGAATCTAAATATTTCTTCCACTACTGATGGCAAAATTCAGTATTTGGGTACAGCACTTATTTATACTTGAAAATCAAAGCTTTTCATATGTCTCACCGGTGCTGGAGCTGGAGGTGGAGGTGGTGTGGAAACCTCAGCCACCCCAGTCTCTACATAGTCCTTGAAGGCAGCAATGTCGCTTTCCTTCTCGACAATGATGCAGAGTGGCGTTCCCAGGGGAACATCTCGAGTTCCCTCTGCCACCATAATTTTAGCCAAATATCCCTCCTCCTGCACCTCAAAGCCTACATAAAAGCACATGAAAGGAACATGGTGAGATTTTCCTGTCATGGTGTGATTCAGCATGAAAGACAACTAGAATTATTTTTCTTTAAAAGGACACTTAGAGTTAAATAACATCGAAGCAAAAGACAACAGCGAAACTACATTTTTAACCTGTTGTCAAAGTCAGATGGCCTGATTTCTCCAGCTTAAAACTTAAGGGTTAGGGTTATCACTTCCTGGTAGTTTTCCACTCATTTTGTGCTCATTTTTTATGGCAATATAAACTCTATGGAATCAGCACAACCACTGCAAGAAGTAGAGATAAAAAATATCTTTTGTGTAGTATAACAAAGTTATAATTCCATAAATCATAGTAAAGGAAAAAATGAACTTAAATGTCTTTAACTAATTATTTCACACAAACTGAATAAAACCGGTATCATTACGTACAACACCTTTCTAAGCGGCCACAGGTTTTGCCAACACTGAAAAAAAAATAGTGACTCCGAATACTGTAGATATTTTACCACTTACATCTTTCATTTGTTTCCGTACTAATTAAAAATCAGACAATTCTCGCTTTTTTGTAGTTTCTCATTTTGAAAAGTTTATAATTTTGGCCAATTTGAGAAGACAACATGCCTGTCAAACCTGTTGGCTGCTTTTAGGGTTCAGAGGGTCTAAAGTCTGTAAAAAAGAGACACTGACTGCGCAAATACACCAGGACTGAGGTGTTGAAATCAGTTTGGATTTACCGATGGTTGCCTTGTCAGTTTCAATCTCAGCCAGAAGATCTCCTTCACTCAGCTTCTCTCCAACCTTTTTCTCCCAGCGCTGCACTGTTCCCATCGTCATGGTGGGAGACAGAGCAGGAAGTGTGATCTGGAACACATACATCAGACAAGTGTGAGCAAAACAAGTCCAGGAAAGCACAGTAATCTCCGTAGCTGACTTGAAAATACTGTGAAGGCTCCTAAAGCACCATCTATCAAATCAGATTCTCCCTCGGTTCTAAATCTATGATTAAATGATGAAACTGCCTGACTTAAACCCTGATTTTTTTGTTTTTATACTTGAAAACAATGGCAATGTGAACAGCTGGATGTGACATGACACGGGAACCCTCAAGTAAACACATCAAAACACAGGGAAAAAAACAGATCTTCCAACAAGAAACAACAAAACAAATATTACTACTGTTTGTCACATCTGTGGAAACGGTTTAATTCTACATGTAACAGCTTTTAATGTTACACCTCAGGGGATTTGTCACAAGGCCAATCATTTCAAAGAGAAACCTTGATGCGCCATCAGAGAGAAGACTGTATAGGGGCACTAAACAAGTGAGTTCTGTTTCTCTGCTCGCTCACACACACAATCAATGTGGCTGGGCCCAGATGAAACTAAAGCTATGGATACAGAGCACAGTGACTGTAAACAGAGTCTACATTGCATGACTCTTACTACTGCATACCTGCCTGTACGTTGTTTATTCAAGAGCACGCCTACCTTCATGTGTGTGGGGTAAGAGCTGCCTGGGGCTGCAGGAGGAGCAGCAGCAGCAGGAGGAGGAGTGGAGGCAGCAGGGGAAGGAGTGTCTCCAGCAGATTTGATTGAGTCCAACGTTACATCCTTAAAGGCAGAGATCAGGTCCGGGCTGCAGAAGAAAACACATGCACAGATATTAGACATAAATTTAAACAATGTTTGTAACCTCTAGTAGTGAGTGGGTCTCCTCGTCGTAGCAATGATGTGAACACTGATGTGAACAGTGGACACTAACTTGTCAACCGTGATGCAGATAACTGATCCAACATTGACATCTCTGGTCCCTTCAGGAACGAGAATCTTTGCCAGATAGCACTCCTCCAACATCTCAAAACCTACAGTGGCCTTGTCCGTCTCTACCTACAAAGACAGACAACATATTAAAAAAGTATACATTGATGATGTCCTACAATGATATGGGGACACATTTCTTCGCACAGAGCTCCTCACCTCAGCTATGAGATCACCCTCAGCAATTTTATCTCCCTCCTTCTTCTCCCAGCGAGCGATCGTTCCTGTCTGCATGGTGGGTGACAGTGCAGGAAGCTCCACCTGATGAACAGAACAAAAGCCTCAAGACCATGTTCCAAAAATAATTGGTGATAATTCAAGAATGAGAAATGATCACCCATTGTCACTTTACAGACAGTACTATAGTCACCCAGGCTTCAAAATGGGGCACTGCAAACATGTCACATGTCAGGTGTTGTAACTGCAGTTGTTACATCTTCCTCATTCCACCGTTGAATAAATTACACAAACTACATTTCATCACATCTGTGATTTTCATGGCAGCTCATAAGGTCAAGCAAATTGTGATAGCAGAGATAAATGTGTGCTACCAGTGGAGAGACAGACAACACAAACAATACAGAATTAAACTGAATACTGAACTATGGCAATACCAACACTACTACTATGGGGTCCCAATTTAAATAGCACATACATTTTCAGTTTTTGTTGATGTCTCCTCCCCTATAGTGGTGGTGGAGGTGTACTGGACTGCATAGTTTTTAAAGTGTTTCCAATATTTGTTATGATGCATGAGGAGGCAAAACATAAACGTATATCTTCCCATAGGTGATCTACCTTTTTAACAGCATCAACAAAAAGTTAAAGTGAAAGTGTAGAAGCTTCGTAAAAGTAAAATGTTTGACAGAGCTGCTGTATTAGATTGTGTTAGCCTCCACAGGTGTACCTAAGAAAGAGGCCAGGGAGTGTAGGAATTTAGTACACAAGAATAATACTGTATTGATGGAGGAGAATAATGTCCATCAAAAGACCACTCTATAACACATACCGGCTTTAAAGACACTAAATTTGGCCCTATTCTCACTGAACACACTGTATACTCAAAACCTGTTGAAAATAAGTTTGCAGTAGTGCAATGTCGTAAAGCACTAGACAAAATGACTTTTAAGGCATGCCATAGTTAAATATATGAGGGGAAAGCCTAATTTTGCTCGTTTTATATCATTGGAACTCCCACAGGTCCCTATCCTTTGGGTACAATTGTCAGCTCATAAGAGGAGAAGAGACCTCATAAAACATGCTCACTGAATACCTCAAAGATCACCGACTAATGGAAAAGACTGAGATGACAGCTACCACAGTGATTGTACTGGGACACGGGGACACGTTCTGCTTTACAGCTGAACGCCTATAACAGAACTGAACGTAAATTACACACCACATACCACCACAAACGGGAGCTCTGAAACTGTCAGTTAATAAACACTATGCAGACTTCCATGCTACAGTTTAGTTTAAAACATATGCAACGACTCCTCTTTACCGGCCGGGTTTAACCTTTAGAGGAGTGACAGCTCTGAGATGTACCGAGCAGCTCTCATGCTAGCCGGAGAGGTCATGCTAGCAGTAACGGTGAGCCGCGGTGCTATAGCAACCTGAAAGCCGGTCAGTTACCTTCTGGTGCGGCGGCAGACTGTAGAAACGTTTGCTCTGACAGCCGCCTGCCAGCTGGGGACACCGCAGGAAAGTCGCTCTGTGGCCGAAGCCGGAGCCCACATACACGGCCCGGGACCCCGCTCCGGAGTGCAGCCGCCTCACGCAACCGGTTCCGCGCACGGAGCGGCAGCCGAGCGCAGCAGGCCCGGCAGGGAGGGCACGGGGACAGGGGAGCCCGGAGGCCGGCCTGAGCCGCAGGATAAGACGAAGCATGTCGCAGCGGTTGTAACACTATACGGAGATGTTCAATTATGGATCTGCCTCACACCGGCATCGGACATACGCTGGCACCGAGTGTCTCTGTGCCCCAAAAGCCTGACCGAGATCACTGCTCACTTTCTAATGACCTCCTCCCGTCCAAAACACAACGCTTTACGGCTCCGTGTCCTGCCGTCAAGTCGAATGAGTTGTCGCAAAAATGATGGTCGTTCAAATTTAGATCACAGAATACTAAAAATAACACCTCCACTCTGCATAAAGCGAAAATATATGGAATAATAAAAATACAAATGTGTTTATTCAAATTAGAAACCATTCAAGAGCTGTAAGATTATATATTACTGCAATTCAATGTTCCCTCTAATTTTTCATGAGTCTGAGCAAACACACAAACTCCCTGAGCGTTCCTTGGACCACTGTGAGCAACATCAGACGTGTGCACTGTGGTCACACCAGCATCACATCCATTCAAGTTACATGAAGTTACATGGTTCATTAAAAGAATCAAATTACAGCATTTACATTTCTGTTAAAACACTTTGACAACAGGAGCCAGTTGAAGGCTGCAGTGATTTTAGTGACACTACAATGTATAAGAGTGAAGTTATTGAATATTTGTCTCTCTTTACTGTTGCAGCGGTTTTGCAAATTGCAGACGGACCCTGTTCACTCCATAGACACCATGTTATTCCTGTAGCTTGAAAGACAGCTACTTTTGATAAAACTGGGCTTGTAGCACATTGTCTGCCTTGCAACAATGGGAAAGAGGCACCGTTTATGTTTTGACAACCTATATCTAATGAGTTATTGATGCTGGAAGTCTGAATCTGTGAATATCTTTCCAACTTTACTGAACTTGGGGCCACTACCACCTAAGGAGTGATATATTTAATTTTGAAAAAAGCATTTAGCCATACTTAAAGCTTTAAGTGCTTTATTAACACAGAACTAAAAATTTTGTATTGTTTTATTATCACAGGTTCTGTCTGAAAAGAGGTGGCATCATTTTAAACAGTGAAATCAAACTAACAAAATGTAATGACCAACCAGTGAGCAATACTGGATTCTGCAAAAACATAAACAACTTTTTAAAAAAAATTTAAATCTTATCTTAACACAGTTAATGTATTAACTTATTTTTGTGTGTATGAATGTATCTATTGATTTATTTGGTACTGTTAACATATTACAGTTTGTGAATTTTTCTTAAGATAGGCAAAGGCCATTTATTGATTACATATAGGCTGTTAAATGTTTATGAAAAACTAAAAAGCATTTTAAATAAAACAATTCAATTAAATTAAATTCAATCTTATTTATATAGCGCCAATTACAGTCAAATTGTCTCGAGACGCTTTACAGAACCAATATGCCTGACCCCCAGAGCAAGCCAAAAGGCGACAGTGGCAGGAAAACACCCTTTTAACAGGGAAAAAAAACCTCGAGCAGAACCCGGCTCTAATGTGGGGGGACCCATCTGCTGCTGGCCGGGCGGGTTGACTTAGGCATTTATTGAGTCACTAAAATACTGTAGAGTACAGACCACATCAGCATGATTATAAGCATCCTCTGGTAAATTAACAACCAGATACTGATGTCTCTCACCATATGGACTTCAGGAGATGACTAGGGGAGTCAGGGCGGAGAGTAGGCGGGGAGGTGGGTGGCGGCCTCCCCCCTCTACTCCCCCACCTCCCCCCACCACCCACCACACCTTCCCCCGCCCGACGAGTTCTTTGAGTCTCCACGAGTTCTTCGAGTCTCCATGGGTTTTCCCCAGTTTCTGGAGTTTCCACGAAGTCGGAGGCAGAACAAGTTGTCATGAAGAGGTGTTGAAGTCGGCCAGGATGGACTGACTTTTTACAGTGACTAGAAGGACGACGAATAGAAGAGCAGGGGCCTTATTTATAAAGCTTGCGTACGCACGGTTTTATAAATCAGAATATTTTTTGGCGTACGCCTATTTCAGGTTTTCGGCGTAGTCAAACTTTTAGTGTGGATCCTACGCCATGTTTTATAAATGAGGCCCCAGGTCTTTAACCACCATCCATAAAATCCATGGAGTCAGCTCCAGAGAAATGAAAGAAGGTCGACTTTTATCAACCTCCATCCAGATGTTCAACTTGATATCTTTACTTTGACATTTTTAGCACCACAAACCTTTATTATCACACTTTATTATCATTTATTAGGACTTTAATAGAATCCACCAGCAGATTTAGTTTTTGTTGACAAACTTTATTCTTGTCGTCGTGGGACTGCAGTATTTAAAACTGTTCCTTCTATTTGACCTCATGTTTATTAGTTTTAGTGGAGAAAGTTATTTTAGTTGTCGATTAGTCTCTTAAAAACCAAATAATAAATTGGATTAGTCAAGAGGTTTAAATTTCTTACTTTGTCATATTTTAAATATGACAAAAAATATAAAAATAAAGTGTCTTGAGACAATTTGACCTGTAATTGGCGTTATATAAATAAAATTGAATTAAAATTGTATGTATCTTGTAATGGAGTAATTCAGCCATATATGTTGGAAAACACATTTTCTTTGTCCATTAATCTGTTGACTGTTTTCTCCAGTAATTCATTTCTTGTTTTGGTTTATAAAATGTCAAACCCAAATATATTCAGTTTACTGTCATAAAAACCAAAAAGATTTACATTCATGATGCAGGAATCAGGCAGTTTTTCACTTTTTATCTTAGTTTCGTCAGAAAGATAGTTGATAATGTGTGACTTGTTGCAGCTTGTGAGCCGTAGAAGGTTTTAATCTTTGGGGCCGAGTGTCAAAAAACATTTAGAAACCAACATCAACAAAACACTCAACAAAGATTTGAACATCATTAAAGGGAAATCCAACTTTTGCATGACAATGTCTAATTAAAGGACATTTATTTCCAACGTAAATGTGTGATATTCATCCTCTGGAGCTTTCTCTTCACATCGTCTTCCACCTGGACTGGTTTGCTCGGGAGCATGTGCAACAAACATTTGAAAAACTGCACTTTAACATCAATGAATGACACTGAAGTTTAATCTCTACATAAATGAGTCTGGATGTGCTGCTCTTTCATTAACTCCTAAGTTTAGGGAAAGTTCAAACAAAAGAGGACAGTTCAGATAAGACTTGAGAATGAGCTTATTTTGAACAAACATCTCAGACTTTCTGAGCTTCAGCACCTATAGCAAGATATTTTAACAACAAGCAACTCAAGAGATCCAGAAGTTGGCGAGAGTTAGCTTTAGCTGAGCCAAAGAACATGTGGGACGCTAACCTAGCAAACATTTAAGACTTTTCTCTGTGAATTCTGAGAAATAATTTCCTATTCAATGACAGAGCTACACATCTTAACTCAGTCTCATTAAAACAGTCTCTAATTCAGTGTCATCCATCCATATTAAAGTGCAGTTACCCAAAATGTTTGTTGCATGAGCTCCAACTGCTGGAGAAACCCAGCAGCACTGTGAGGGTCATGTTCTTTGACTTCTCCAGTGCTTTCAACACCATCCAGCCTTCTCTGCTTAGGGTGAAGCTTGAAGGAGCGGGAGTAGACTGTCACCTGGCTGCTTGGACCATCGACTACCTCACCAACAGACCACAGTACGTGAGGCTTCAGGACTGTGTGTCTGATGTGGTAGTCAGCAGCATGGGGGCCCCACAGGGGACAGTGCTCTCCCCCTTTCTCTTCACCCTGTACACATCGGACTTCCACTACAACTCTGGGAGCTGTCACCTCCAGAAGTTCTCCGATGATACAGCCATTGTTGGGTGCGTATCTGAAGGGGACGAGCGGGAGTACAGGATGGTCATCTCTGACTTTGTGGACTGGTGTGAGCGAAACCATCTGCAGCTCAACGCCAGTAAGACGAAGGAGATGATCGTGGACTTCCGCAGGAGGAGGACACCCCGGACTGCACCGGTGAACATCCAGGGTTTGGACATTGACATGGTGGACACATACAAATACCTGGGTGTTCACCTCAATAATAAACTGGACTGGACACACAATACAGAGGTCCTGTACAAGAAGGGCCAAAGTCGTCTCCACCTGCTGAGGAGACTGAGGTCCTTTGGAGTGTGCAGGACTCTGCTCAGGACATTTTATGACTCTGTGGTAGCGTCTGCTATTTTCTATGCAGTGGTCTGCTGGGGAGCAGGGAGCACTGAAAGGGACAGAAAGAGACTAAACAGACTGGTCAGGAGGGCTGGTTCTGTCCTGGACTGTTCCCTGGACTCCATAGAGGAGGTGGGTGAGAGGAGGATGTTGTCAAAGATCACATCCATCATGGACAATCCCTCTCACCCACTGCATGACACTGTGGGGTCTTTAAGCAGCTCCTTCAGCAGCAGACTGAGACATCCACCCTGCAAGAAAGAGCGCTATCGCAGGTCCTTCATCCCATCTGCTATAAGACTTTACAACATCAGCATCACTGGCTGATGTTAACATAAACTGGACTACATCATTACCACCCCAAACCATAAAATTTGCACTGACATTCTTGCACTGCACATCTCTGCACTTTTAAACTTTATTTTTATTTTTATTTTTTCTGTTAAAAAATTTTGCCACCCTTGTATATATTGTAAATAAAGCTGCTGTAACAATGTAAATTTCCCCTGGAGTGGGGAGAAATAAAGAACTTTATCTTATCTTATCTTATCTTATCAACAAAACCTGGCCAGGTAGAAAGCCACTTTGACAAACAGGAAGTGGAAGATTCCAAGCAGATTTATAGAAGGGGAACCAGACTGTACTAAGTGTGGTCGAGTATAGAGGGGTGTTTTGTGGGTTTTTAAGGCTGATAATGATTATTACTGAGACATTTGGAGTCGATATTCATTTGCAGTAAATGAAAGTATTTAGAGACGGCATACTTGTTGTTTCCGTTTTCACGCCGTCTACATCAACGGAATGCACTGAAACTTTGCCCCCACTAGCTTAGCCTCGCTGTAGCACGCAGCTCAAAGGGGCGTGTCCTATCTACTCATTCATATCTATGAGAACAACGGTGGCTGCACATAAGGACGCCTGACGTTGATTAGCTGCGTAAATACCATTATATACAGTCTATGGTAAATACGTATGTGAATCGCATCATTGGCTGCAGCAGCCAGTCACCGGTCACTCACTGACTCACATTGAAAAATAGCGCAGAATGAATTGTTACGTGTTTATTTTATTTATAATTTAGGTTGGATTTTTTTTTTGTGCGCAGCGCAGATTTTCTGTGCGCGGAGACCGTGTCAGCAGTGCGCAATTGCGCACGCGCGCAGCTTAGAGGACACAGTGCTGCAATTACCACACAGACCGCATGGTGACAGCAAATATTTGACTGTTGAGCACGACCGTAACAGCACACAAGAGAGTCTTTGCTGGGAGTTCTTTGGCCCCAACATCCATCCAATTTCTGCTTTTAATTTCATGTCTCACGTCACAATAGTTACCTAGCTGCAACTATTAATCAACAGCAGACAAGCAGGTTTATGTGTATAGCACCAAAAAATCCCATTATTACATTAAATAAGCCACAAAAAATTTTCTAAAATAAAAAAATAGAAAAGCTGAATAAAGTCCACACCAATTTCATAGAATATGTTTCTAAAAGCCAAACAATAACAAAAATAGATAAATAAAAACACATTAAAAAAGTGCAGACAGGTTTGATAAAACTACTAGCAGTTTAGATTTGACCCGATTAAATAAAACACATTATTTAAAAGCAGTGAAAAAAGCCCAACATATTTTCCTTACTTTAAAACGTGGCTACATTTGCGGCAATGTCTTGCATTCGATGTTATATTTAACAGCCGGTGCAGGGATTTAAGAATCAGAGTAATGTGTTCTTTTTTCTTGGTGTTCGTCGCAGCAGCATTTTGAATGAGTTCCAAATGTGTAACGGGTTTCTTAGGAAGGCCAGCGATAAGTGCATTACAGCACTCCACTCTACACAGAATAAAAGCATTAAAGTAATTGCAATAAAGTGACTCATTTTCAGAAAATATATCTGCAACCATTTGGATAAGTTAAGAGAAATATATGCCAATGTTCTGTGGTTCTTACATTTTTCTGGTTTCTTTTATTTTCAGTTAACTGCATAATTACAGGGGTTTTGTCTATATTTTAAAGCACCACCTTCATGTTTTTGACAGTTTTTGACATTTAAATGACCAAACAATCAAGAGGAAATCCAACACATTAATTAGTAATCAAAGTGATAGTCAGCTGTACTCCTAAAATGTTCTTTATCAGCTTGTAACTGCATGATGCACTGTTTAATGAAATGGTAATGTTGTGAATGTCTTGTACAACATGTTGTACGTATTTCCACATATTCCTACTGGCCAAGTACTTGGAAACAAACACAGGCATGACAGAATTTCAACTAAAGCTCCATGAGGCTAAACTACCTTCATCTGCCTGCATGAGTTTGTAATGACAATCTCGGTCCATCCCATAAAGTATTCATGAAAATGTATATGCAACATTAAAACTGGAACACCAACATCTTTTTAAAAACAAACCTGTGTTTTATTTCAAAACATCTTTCTTTCTAACATTCAACAAAGGCCATTTTTGATCATTTTTCTTTAACAGACAGTATCCATGTTTTTTTTTGTTGCAAAAATAGCTGTAAACACAAATGCTTAATAACCATCTCATCAGCAAATTGTACATTTGACAGTACAGGCAGTCATGGCATTCAGACTGAACCTAACAACTAGACTGATGCATATTTCAGTTGGCTTGTTAGTGAAGGCAAACGTATTGATCCCCAATGGGAAGGTAGAAGCAGAGTGAAAAGAAAACGTGATAGCCACTTTCAGCTCACACAAATACAATCACACACATACACACACTCGCACCATAAATAGTGGGCTAGCTAATAGCTGCAGAACAAAAGTCTCCTTCCAACCTCTGACATAAAATTCACATCCACTGCATCATTTTAACAGAAGCGGAGGCATTCTCGTCTCATAATCTCTCTTTAAAGAAATAAAGAGCTATAAACTTCAAATATTTAAGGATATGGTGAAAACACAAATGTACAAATCAATTTTATACAATTAAAAAAAAAAAACATGTTGTTTGTCTGCATCTCTACCTGAACATAAAAGCTTCAGTATCATTTCTATTCACTGACAGTGGGTCAGTATGAGCATGTTTACAGGCATGCTGGTGTGATACAGACTGACATTAAAACCCACATCTGGATTTGGGTCCCATTCAGTCTGAAATACAATGAGGTTTTCTCTTTGTTTTTTTTTTTAAACAACAGACCTTTCTGTTCAGACAGCATCGCATGACCATTATACCCCTTTTTACTAAGCTTGTGCAGCACTAAAATAAAATGACATTTGCCCAACAATAACCTTTTCTGTCTTTCTAATGCTTATATTATATAAGTGGTATTTTGTTTCTAACCCATTTTTTTTCTATTTCTTGCTATGGTAGATAACACTGTATATATTCACGTTACATTCACAATAAAGACTGAAATATATCTAAGTAACAGTGGACAATATGTATTTTTAGCATGGAATCTGATGGTGTTTGTTTAAAAAACACATTAATGTAGAAGGAATGACAAATGATCGTACACACTGAAACATGTCACTTCCCCTGCAAACCTCCTGCCTCGGCTGTTTCTGATTATTTTTGAGTCTAGTTTTGATACAACCCAGAAATAATAAGCGCACGATGAAACCAGCTTTCCTTTGTAAGGCACTCAGTTTAACGATATTCCAGAGGTCAGTTACAGATTCATGCTGCTTCCGGAGTAAACAGGGCTTTCAGTTTGGTTTATAATCAGCTGATCCTGATCAACCCAAATCTCTTGCTGACAAGTCTTACAGTACTAAGCTAAAAGGTCCAATCTAAAAAAAAGTGTCCACTTGTGCCTTTGTTGTGAACAATTGCCTTGATGTGCCTCAGGAATCAGAGTAACCAGGAGCAAAAACAGAAAGTGTCATCGCTCCTCAGCTTACAATGGCCTAAGACAGAAAAGAATATGAGTTATTTAGCACTGAGAATTAGAAAAATAAAGAGAGACACAGACATTCTGGTACCTTTCTTCACCACGGTCCTCTTCTACCCAGGCCACTATTTTTCCTTCCCAGCCTGGAACAATTGCTGCATCCAAGAATACCTGTACACAGACAAGAAGACATGTTGTCTTCATGCATGAGCACTCTGCTTGTCTCATATCACACAACATTTTTGAACAGAACAAAACAACAGATTTTATGAGCCATCTTTAGATTATAGCACAAAACGAGCTAGTGCTTAACGTTAGGCGTAATTAGTAAGTGCAGCAACTTTTTTTTCCCCAAACCAAAACGGAATTTTCATTGTCAGCAATGGGCATTAAATTTACTACCACTGTCCTGTTATTTATGGCCCCTTTCAGATGTGGACGTCTTTCCATTAATCTGTTGGCATCTGACGTGTGCGCTTAATGAGCACCCTGTTGACTTTTCCGTAAAAGTTGCAACAGCAATCTTACTGATCGGACCTAGTAACATTAATGTATCACTGTCAACATGACACAAGTCTGAACTGCATGCCATCGCTTTAATGAATAAACATGTAGGTTCTGTGGCAACGTGATTTCTGTAGGTACTTCTAATGCTTTCCAAGGTCACATTCTATATATAGTTACAGGAACTCATTCCTTTTGCACAATAATTAGGCTACAGCTGCTGTGACACTGTGAAACTGAAAATCTCCTAAAAAAAACAAAACTTGACATGACAGAAAAACAATGACTTTTACAAACAGGTCAGGCCTTTAGGAAAATAGCCTAGACAGCTGTGATGGAGCTCAGGCCTCAATCTGAGGATCACCGTGATATAACAAATAATTAATAATATTATTTGATACAATTATATTAATTAAATAATTAACAAAATAGTTGTTTATAAACTTTGGTTCTATGCATGTTATGTTTCTTATTTCTGAAAAGGGCTCTTCCAAGCCTTTGTATACCTCTTCTTTCACAGTGCCAAACTCTGGGTCCAGGGCTTTGAAGTGGTACCTGAAGTTTCCCTCTCGATCAACAGCTGCCTTCACATCCTTGAGAGTCACCTCACCCAGCCTGTTCAATGCAAGCAAAGAGAATCACTCATCTTGACATCTTGTGACATTTGTTATTATTTTGTTTATGTAATTTTTATACCTAATAGCCTAATTTCATATGTTAGAAAAGTCAGCTTCACTGCTGGCTGGCAATTAGCAGCAAAATTACTCATTAGACATGAAAACTACAATAGAATAGCGTTACTTTTAAACCGACAACTAAATAAATAGTTGTCTGTTTAAAAATGACGCTATTCTATAGTAAGAAATGACAAAAAGAACATAATCCAACTGTAAAAACTGCAAGACAGAAATATGTTTGACAGGGAAAACTATGTACACGTACAAACACACACACACACACACACACACACACACACACACACACACACACACACACACACACACACACACACACACACACACACACACACACACACACACACACACACACACACACACACACACACACACACACTAACCTCTTAGGTATATTGATCATGGAAGGTGTTGGGGATTTTCCAGTAAAATAAAGGATTTTAGTTGAAGAAGAGGAACCACTGTGGGAAATCTCTGTAATAGACAAAAAACAGTTGTTAAAATCATAAATATTCTGTGTATGACACAATTGTAGCTGAGACATGATAGAACCTCTTACTTGAGGAAGGCCAAGAGTCCAAGTCTGTGTGTTGACCTTTGCGTCTTGGAGACTTTCCCCTTCCCTGGATAAATGAACATAAATGTTGACATCTTGTCATGGTCATGAAACTGTACATTTTGCAAAGGTAACTGTCTAAGAAGACATTATACTGTAAATCCATACTGTAGTAGAGTCTTTCATTGGTGAGTACTCATCAATCAAATCCATGGTCAAATGTGATATTAAAGGTCCCTCGCTGTGCCTCTGTAGGCATTTTAATGAAAGTCTCACGTCCTCATAAATTCCATGGTTTTAGCCCAGTTCTTTATAGTTTGCTTTAGTGTCTGAAGCTGAGGAAATCAATGAGCTGCTACTTCAGCAGTGTCTCTAACATGAATGCTGGTTAACATATCATCTTAATGGGCTGTATTTTAGTATCTTTTTCATACTTGTTCATTGTCTGTTAACAGACAGAAATGATGTAAATGAGAACAGTTTTGTTGGGAATTCTGCCATATTAAAATGTAGTATATAGGGAGCAGGAGAGAAACAAACAGATGTAAACACCAGTTTTTAAAGGCTTTAGAGAGTTTAGGTTGCATTGAGGCCCGACAAGCAAGAACAAAACAGTAACTCATCAAGTCCTAGCTAAAAGGACCGGTTTAGAAATGGTCATTAAGTGTCCCTCAACTTTGACTATCCCTCAGCCTTACATTTTCCACATAGTTCTGACCTATGGGTATATGATCAAAGCTAATGGTCATGTTAGCCACACTGCTGCACTAACAATAAGCATTTTCCTGCTGGTGACATTGCTACCAAGAAAAGTAATCCACTTGATGTTCAGTTTCTCAAATGCAGCCATCAATAGAACTTTTGGTGTGCTTTGCTTTTGGGTGAGGCATTTTAAAGTTATCAGAAGCAGCTCTAGAACGCATATAAACCTTGTGAACTGTGAGGCAGCGGTTCATTTTGAATGGAAGCCGACAGTTTGTGGCAGAATCATGCAAAGTTTAAGATAGGCGACTATTAGTTAGTTAGGTGTGAGATAACACCTGAGCCAAATTTTAAATGGCATGTAAAGCTAGGAGGCCATATAGTCGTGGGGTGCTACAGGAGTGGGTTAAGTAAACATGTTAATTTATTAACAGCTCCTAGTTTGGACTTTCAAGATTTTAACAATCACAAAACAATAAAATACATTTTTACCACATGGGACATTTGAAGTGCTCATCAGCAGATAAAATTGTCAGGAGCTATTGATTAAATTTCTGTAAACACCCCGATGTATTATGTCTGTACCCTGTGTGTGTGCAGAACATGCAGTCTGTCGATGAGCGACACTATGCCCTGTTCCAGGGTGTCTAGTGTATGGTGCTGCGGGTCATGGTCTCTGAAGTTGTTCCTCAAACTCTTAAGGGCATCTCTGAGCAGCTGAAGCTCTTCTGCCTGCTGATAGAGCACAAACACAAAAACCCTTTCAAACACAATTCTTTATCAAGAACAGCTGTGTGCTTGTTAAGTCTTTCACTGCTATTTTTGTGCATCATAAGCCTGTTCTGCCGGCTCTGTCATAAACAAAAAAAACAAAGTAACAGTCTCCCGGGTAATTTACAGGCCATATGCACCCTATCATACACATTTCTTTAAACTTGCTATTCTAAAATGAGGGTTCTGGGCACCCCTGTAGGTCAACTGGTTGAGTGGGCGACCCATAATAGTAACACAGTCATGGGTTCATGTCCCACCCATGGCCATTTGCTGCATGTCCTTCCCCCACTCTTCCCCCACATTTCCTGTCTATCTCCACTTTCAAATAATAAAGTCTATAAAGTCCAAAAAATATCTTTAAAAAAAGAGGGTTCTAGGATTTCATGTTCACAAGCTCATGGACAATACTTACACCTGACATAGAAGGAGCTGAATTTCCAGAGTAAGAATATCCATTGTTTTCTGCACCGGTGGGAATCTGAAAAAAGTGGGGAAAGTGTCAGCTGTGTAATGTATATCTCAACTCATGAATATAAAACCTAAGCACAGAAAGAGTCAGTGCAGAAACTGTGCTACCTGTTGCAGATCTCGACTGATTAGCTCCTGTAGCATGCTGTTTTTATGGTCCAACTCTCTTTGCAATTCAGTCTGTCAAAGAGACACTTAATCAGTTATCAAACACACAATAATATACAGCTAATATGATTGAGATTATTTCAGACTAGTTTATTAAACGAGTGAAGGGGGAACAAGTATAAGCATTGTCTCCTGCACAAAGAGTTTATGATTAACTATTGATCTGAGAAAAAGAGAACACTTTGAGCCCACTTTTACTTATTTAACTTCCCTGTAAAATGCTGAAGTATACCTGCAGCTTTTGGCTTTCTTCAAGCTTGTGCTTGTATTGCTGAAGTAGTCTGTCCTTCTGTCCGATATCCTTCTGCACACAGTCAACCAAACAGAAAATGTAGGGTTCATTATTTAGTCCAAATTCATTAAAGAGATGCTGTGTAACACAAATTTAGGATGATTAAACTCAGGAAATGATCAAATATCACCTTGCATTCACCCCATAGCCTGTTACATTCCTCCAGCTTCCACTGCAGCTCTGCCTATAACACATTTTCACAGGAGAGGGGAATATGCATCAAGATACAAAGAACCTGTCTACCCCAACATTTGTTTTCAAAACTATTTTAGTGTTAAAGACTCATAAATATATTTTCTACATTCTGATTGTTGAGTTCATCCTGTGTCATGCTGGCTCTGAGAAGCTCTTGCTTCATCTGCAGTATTGATGCCTCCTGAGTGCACAGTCTCTGCTGCTGGGCCTCCTGCACATCAACAAACCAACAGAAAGTCAATACCTAAATCAGCAACTTATCTAAAATACAAATAGAATTATATTCAACTGAATAATAAAAGAATTAACTGCAGACCTGGATTTGTCCTACCTTAACTCCCTGCAGGTTTCTCATCTCCTGCTTACAGCGAAGCAATTCCCTCTAAAGCGAACACCAAACACATTGAATTAAAAATTAATCACAGTGTGCGTTCCAGAAGTGTATTTTCACAGCAATAAGATAAATGTCATTTCCTCTGACATAACAAGATAACAGCATATAACAGTTTGAAAAGAAAACAAATCATATAATTTTTTACCTTCAGCTCCTGGGCTTCCTCCATACTCTGATCCAAACGACTGCGAATGACTACCTGGAAAAAGAGAGAAAGAATGCATGTGTGAAAGAACCACAATGGAGTGGAGAAAAAAAGGAAACTGATACCCGTGTCACCTGCTGACACACACATAAGCCTGCTCATACACACACACAACACACAGCTACGATAAAGTAACTTGATCTGTGCAGAACACAGAGTTGAAGAACAGAGTGCCACAGGAAAGACAGAGAGCAGACAGAAGGAAAGAAAATTAAACCAGGATTAAAAATGTGGAAAAAGTGAAAAAGACTTTTACTACCAGTTGCTGCTCAGTGTTGCCTTGGTCCAGAGTTAAGGACACATCTTGCTCATCCTCGGGGAGTGAACCTTTCAGCAGCAGAGCCTTAAAAAGCACAAACAGTTTACCATGTGACAGCAGTTTGTACTTTGGAGTGAAGTTGCTGTGCTCAAAAATCTGTGACCAGTTAAAGCATGACCTGGTAGGTTGTCTTATGAATGTAGTGCAGGTGTGTGCATGGTGTACAATACATTAACTACAACACTACATCATGTTATCCCACAAGGTCCCACCACCAACAAGTAGGAGTAAAAAGTCAAGCAGCACAAACATGATCTTGCACCAGTTTCCCTCCCTAAAACAAGTGCATCCTGACCCACTAAAGCCAGAAATATTTGTGCTTTTAAAGACAGGTCTTTAAAATACTTCTTTTACTAAACATACACTACCAGTCAAAAGTTTGGATACTTTTCTTTATTTTTACTTCTTTCTACATTGTAGATACATACTGAAGACATCAAAACTATGAAGCAAGATATATGGAATTATGCAGCAAGAAAACAATTGTGAAATAAACAATAATATGTTTTAGATTTTAGATTCCTCAAAATAGCTACCCTTTGCTTTGATGACAGCTTTGCAAAAACTTAGCATTCTCTCAATAAGCTCCATGGGGTATTAACCTGAAATGGTTTTCACTTCACAGGTGTGCCTTGTCAAGGTTAATGTGTGGAATTTCTTGCCTTCTTAATGGGGTTGGGACCATCAGTTGTGCTGTGCAGAAGTCAGGTTGGTGCACAGTTGACAGCCCTATTTGACAACTGTTAGAAGCTAAGTAAAGACAAACAGCAGTCCATCATTACTTATCATCACTTTAAAAACTGAAGGTCAATCAGTCCGAAAAATTTTCAATGTATCCCCAAGTGCAGTGGCAAAAACCATCAAGCGCTACGAAGAAACTGCCTCACATGAGGACCGCCCCAGGAAAGGAAGCCCAAGAGTCTCCCCTGCTGCTGAGGATAAGTTCATCCGAGTCACCAGCCTCAGAAATCACAAGTTAACAGCACCTCACATTAGAGTCCAGATAAATGCCACATGGAGTTCTAGTAGCAGACACATCTCTACATCAACTGTTCAGAGGAGACTGTGCCAGTCAGGCCTTTATGGTCAAATAGCTGCTAGGAAACCACTACTAAGGAAAAGCAACAAGCAGAACAGATTAGTTTGGGCCAAGAAACACAAGGAATGGACATTAGACCAGTGGAACTCTGTGCTTTGGTTTGATGAGTCCAAATTTGAGATCTTTGGTTCCACCTGCCGTGCCTTTGTGTGACACAGAAAAGGTGAATGGATGGTCTCTACATGCATGTTTTCCACCGTTAAGCTGGTGACACTGTTGGGGATTTATTCAAAATTGAAGTCACACTGAACCAGCAAGGCTACCACAGCATCCTGCAGCAACATGCCATCCCATCCAGTTTGCATGTAGTTGGACCATCATTTATTTTTCAACAGGACAATGACCCCAAACACACCTCCAGGCTGTGTAAGGGCTGTTTGAGCAAGAAGGAGAGTGATGGAGTGCTGCATCAGATGACCTGGCCTCCACAGTCACCTGACCTAAACCCAATTCTGATGGTTTGTGATGAGATGGACCACAGAGTGCAGGTAAAAGGACCAACAAGTGCTCAGCATCTCTGGGAACTCCTTCAAGACTGTTGGAAAACCATTTCAGGTGACTACCTCATGAAGCTCATGGAGAGAATTCCATGAGTGTGCAAAGCAGCAATCAAAGCAAAGGGTGGATATTTGAAGAATCTAATATATAGAACATGCTTTGACTTATTTTGCACATTTTTGTTTTCTACATAATTCCATATGTGTTCATTCAGAGTTTTGATGCCTTCAGTGAGAATCTACAATGTAAATAGTCATAAAAATAAAGAAAAACCATTAAATGAGGTGAGTCCATGTCAGTACTGATTTATTTCAGTTTCCAGCTCTAATCTAACTATCTTTATAAAAATGTGAGTTGTGGCACAGTATAACAGTAGAAACTTCAGTATGGAAGAAAAAAAGACACGTATACACAGGCGGTTATCAGAAACAAAACAAACCTCAAAATGCAAGTACCTGCAAAGCAGACACCATTTGACGTGTCTCTTGCACCTCCTTTTCCAAAGTTTCACTAATAGGATCTTCCCATGCCGTCTCCACACCAACATGAGATGACTCCACTACATGCATACACATTAAATAGGGTTACACGTGTCAAAAAAGAGCTTTTGAGGTTCACAACATGTCAGTTTGTGGCTTGATAGAACTTACCACTGATCTGCTGCTGCTGGTAGTCTTGCTGCGGTCTCTCTGAGTGGCAGCCTGGTGGAGCTCTTGGTGATGACAGTGGACTGACAGAACTGAGGCTCATTGAGGACAAAAAAATAGTTAATTAACATATTCAAGAAAGGCATGAGGATATGTGCATGTAAACATTTAAAGGTGGAGTATGTGGTTCTAATGCAATACATGTTGGTCAAATTCAGTAAATATCATCTCACAATAGCTGTCCATATAGTGTGAGCTACTATTTAAGTGTGCAGAAGACAGGGGGAACAGGGGCAGTGGGACGATAAATCTGGCAGATACTAACTAAATGAATATCAACCTTCATTTTGCAGAATCACAGACTGCCACTTGAAAATTAACGACACAAATGCACAGCATAAATATAACATGCTATGTGCAAAGCATTAGGTTGTAATAGCTAGTATTAGTAGGTCCAAGTAGACAGTATGATGTTCTACATGATGTTCTTGTGTTGCGGGTACATGGGCCAGACGTGGCCATCGAACAGGCCAGGGGGGTCTGGCACCGTGTAGTTCCTGGAGCACCTCCTCTTTTTGCATTCCTCATATGGGATGGAAATAAAGTAACCTTGTTGAGTGACATCTCAATGTACTGTATTGTATTTGTGGGAAAAAAATAGTACACTTAAAAAAATCTGTAAGTAATGAACAAAATAAAATTTCCCTCTGAATACATGTTCAAAGTCTATGCCTGCTCTCTGTATAAACTCTTTGGTGTGCTAACAGCTACCCTCTTCTGTAACAAAGGTCTCAAAGGATATTCAATGGTATCACCATGAGGTAATCTTAATTTACATCATGTACAGTGTAATAGTTTACTGCTGACTTGTATGTTTTTCTTTTTAGCCCTGACTTATCTGTCTACTTTGGTTTTTGAATACATGCCCATCTGAAGCCCCGTCTGCAGATTCGATAGCTTTAGAAAACAATGACATTTATCAAAATCAAATGACTGATTTCATGAACATAGCATTTGTAGAAACTGTTAAAAGTGTTGACAAATCTTTGCAACCTAAGCACCATTCACTAAAATTCTGCCTCATATATGGAAGAAGCGATCATAAGGAAAAATAAGGAGCCAATCTATAAAAAGCAACACATGACAATCACACTGTACAGTACAAGCACTAGCCTCACTTAATATCTCTCCTCGCACTGCGTTCATTCACTGTAAAACTGCTATGGCTACGGTGAAAGAAGCATAAACTCACACAAACTTCAGGAAGAGCCTCAAAGTGCCTTGGCTTACCATTTAATCTGTGTCCCCCCCATAGTGGGCTACAGGTGAGCTAACCTGTACATAACACTTCCAAGGAGTCAAAGTTCCACTCTGTCCGTGGATCTCTAGCATCTGCAGCTCGACAAACTCATAACGATTTTGCGATTCTCCTCATGCTGGCACACCCCTCCTCTCACCCTCCAGCTAGCTAAGGGTTACCATAGTAACCACCACATCAGTCACTACTCAGTGTCTCACTGTTATGCTACACATACAGTGGTAGGATCTGGTAGTTACAGCTCTGTTAATTCTGTTTCTCTCCAAAAATATAAAAAACCCACGATCAAAAAGAACAAACACGTGAGTGTGGAAGATAAACAACTATTATTTCCTTTTTATTATTCGCTCATGTTTGGCCCAGATGTCTATAAACTGACACACTTTCACAGCAGGAATAAGTCTGAAGTACCAAGACCAAAGTCATATGCTCTGTCAGGCAGTGACACACACACATACACACACCACAGAAAGCAGTCTAGTGTTTGCAAAGTGTGAAAAGTTGCTGTTAAAGATAGCTGATAACCAGAACTTACATAAGATTAACTGCAGGCAAAAAATATAAACTGAACTGAATCAGTTATAGAGCTGAGACAGCAACAAAGTGGGGCTTGTACTCTTTCAAAGATGGAGTTGTGCTTAAAAGCAAAGCATGTTTTGTACTAAAATGCCCAAACCACACATTTAATTCTGCCACTAGTCATTCGCACATAGTACAACAGCCTCTTTAATGAATTTAGGTCAGCAAAAATCACCTTTCATTGGCTTTGTTGGTTTACATCATCAGTCCAGCAAACATGCTCTTCCTAAGGTTTAGGCAATAAAACTGCTTTTTCCTACTACAAAGGCTTTTGGACATACATGTGAATCAAAAAATCTGATGCATTAAATGGCACTAAGAAGCCAGTTTAACATCTTTCCTCTAAAGATGCAACACCCACTTGAATCTGACCAGCCTAATCTTCATTCAGAAGACAGCAGATTGTGTATAAATGCAGGCTATTTTTTACAGTTAGGAAAATGTTTAGTAAGTGCATTTGCCTCAGAACATTTTAAATTCAAACTAGTGAAGTAAACATTCCTCTGCATGACAAATGAATTGCAATGGCAACCTTGAGCTTAAGAAAAAGCTAATTACCTGCCAGACTGAGGATCGTCCTGCTCATCTGGGGTTCCTCTTTCATATTGTTCAACCAGTGCACGAACACACACACTCTTTCCACCATCAGACCCCCAGCCACTGAAAGATGGCACACAAAGCAGAGGTTATCTATTCATGAGTAAGAACTGGGACTTAGCTTTGCAAACAAACATGCAGAGATGAGCCATACTCCAACACTTGACAGGATGCTAACTGACAATCTGTGTTTGTCCAGCAGAGGACAGCAAAGACTACAAATCTGTTGCTCTGTCACTTAGCGTCTAACAAGCTCGGCTGCAGCTTAGAAATGGGTCCAGTAATTGCAGAGGTTTAAAACTAATTTGCACGCTCAACTAGCTTACTCTGTCAAATTAAGCACAACTAAGTTGCTGCTGAAAGACAACAACACCAGGTGCCTCATCCGCCCAACATTATCTTGTAGCATAAGAGTAGGCATGGCTTATGGCATATCACCAGAATTATCAGAATCATCATTCTAGTTGTGCTGCGGTATTGTCAGTGGTGTCATGAACGGCTATAAGATCTGCATTTTGTTCTGGGATGATTTCACTGTTCACATTTCTGTATTATTGTACAACTAATGAATATGAATACACTATCAATGATATTTTAAACACAATTTTTTAGATTTCCATCCTTGACATAATTCTGTTGATTCAAAGCAACACTGACAATGTACTTAGTCCTACCAGTGCATTACATTATATGAAAACAGTTTTCACTTCAGATAGCATTCACTTGACAGAATGTGTGTACTCGCAAGTTGTCTACGTAGCTGATTAGCCCCTTCCACCATGTTCCAGTACTAGACTGTATTCGGATAAAAATACAGGGTGGCCCATTTACTGAAGAGGCTGCCTCGTACTACTATGACTAAAATGGATGAAAGCATTTATTGTGCTTCCTTTCTGTTGCATTAGATATGGTAAATCTGCGGTTGTAAATTTGTTGAGCAGGTTCAATAATATCAGTGTCACTGGCTCACTGTTATGACGCTGTTTTTTATCCTCTGATTAACGGTTTTGATTAACCAGAAGTAAAAATGTCAATGTTTTTAGTCTTTCAAATCTCACTCCGTTCTGTTGATAAAAAAAAGATGTTGACTTACTGTGTTTCAAAGTTCTCTCAAGCGGTTCTTATCCAAGATTCAAATGTTGTACATTTTGGAAATTTAGTGTCACAACTACTGCTGAGTAAAACTTTGGGATTTTTTTCAGGGTGAAATTTTAGGTTAAAGTGGTTATGTAACAGTGTTCCAAATGTTTCTGGTAAACTGAAGAGATGTCCTGCTTTCAGGTATTGACCTTGTGTCCGGGCAGTAACTCTGCTACTGGTATCAAAAAATAAATGTGCAAGAAGTGACACATTTCATTTTAGTTACACAATTACAGAATTACAATTTTTTGAAATTAATGCAAGTGTCTGAGCTGCATAAATTGGCCCTCATACTGAATTTTCTGAACCTACATTTTAGTTGAATGGCTTTTAAAAAGTTAAGTTAAATCTCAGAAAGAGTGACTGACACAGAAGTTGAGGTGGGTTTTTTTTTTTTTACAAGACTCATCAACCAAGTTAAGACAAAAGGTGCAGCTTAGACCTCAGCTTCTGAGGACACAGAGGTCAAGGGATCATGCAACTTTGGCCCGGACAACACAGGCTTAAATCTGTCCAAACCCATAAACCACAGCTAGGCTCATGACAGAACAATGGCCCGTGCCTGTTATGAAACGATATTATTGCATTGTGTGCTGCTCTCTTTTTTTATTCAAACTGTTCGTCTATTTGCTGCTGTTGCACTGTAAATTTCCCCGTTGCGGGATCAATAAAGGTTTAATCTATCTATTAACAGAGGTTGTGTGGGAGTTTCTGTCCATGTGTTTTATTTACAGTCAACAATAATATTTGCAACCAGCATACCTGTGAATACGTGCGGCCCGTGCAGGCAGTGAGGCATCATGTCGAGCAGATGCCAGAGCAGCGGCGGCTCCTTGAGCTAGTGCAACAGTGGAGAGAGGGTTGTGATTGACATGGCCTCTTGTCAAGCTCCTCCCACTTCCAGAAGCAATCCTGTGACTGGCTGTCGGTTTGAAGTGGGCTGCCAGTGCCAGAATGATCCTCATTACAGATTTCAGATTACCATCCACAATGTCTGCAAACACAAAAAGATGCAATGATCACTGTTTCCTTGATTGAGCGACAAATTGCTCATGCACATGGAGAAATACAATGTCATTGTTACAACGTAGACAAGCATTTTTTTTATGTGGTTAAAGCTTTGGGGTGAATAAAATTTTCCGACTACAAAACAGAATCAGCGAGCCGGAAAGGTTAGGAACACCTGCTCCTTGAAATATAGAGATAGAGAGCGAGAAACACTGAATTTTGCGTGATTTACCTCTTGCGGATATGTGGGGCATGCGTATGTGTCTGGAGGAAATGAACTGCAAGACTTCCTCCACATTCTTCTTGCTTTCCTCTTTGTTTTGTGGAGCAGCATAAACTCCCTCCAGCACCTCCCCAGCTGCCAAATTGAATGAAATATGAGGAAGAGAAAACACACACAAGCAATGCTACAGAACTATTCTGCAGTTAACATTGTGAACGTAGAATTTTTATTTTTCATTACGAAGCAACTTGGAAAGAAAAGCATCTCAGGTGGACTGCACTGAAAATTGCAACACTACTAACTAGAAAAGCACTCAGAGAGCGCAGTACTCCACCAAGGCTGTTCAATCCCCCATATGGCACTGTCAGAAATGCCACGTTCCTTGGTGGAGTAATGAGCATGTAAATAACTGGCTTATTAATGGTCAGTCACATGTTGAAATGAATGATGATTTCCACCCATAAATAAACTAATTTATTTTTAAAATGCTCAATCTCCTGAGACTACTACTTCTTTACTATTCTCCCTCCATTGTTACTGCCATTTGTCTGTGTGAATGCTGTCTGAAAAATATAATCAAGCATATAACCATTTAGGCTCTTAGAACAATGTGTCTAGAAATGTTTAATATTCATATAGATATATTTAAGCACATACACTAAATGCAATGAGTGTAAATAATCACAAGGTTGAAAATCATGACATGTGAGGGATGTTCATGTAGCTTTGATGAGTTTGTTCTGTAAGCCCTACATGACCACTTGCCAAAAGACATTCTGCAGGCCGGAAAGTCACAAGATGTACCTAAAACGAAGAATGTATGGGATCTGAATCAAAACAAAGCTGACCACACATGTCGTGACAATGCATCTCATGACAGGAGGTGAGAATCAGGTGACAATCATACTTTGGGGAGGCCTATGATGCACACTAGGTGAAGAATCGCATTTAAATTAATCGGTTTGTTTGCACTGTGTACAAAAAAGTGGGTCGAACATCACTGACTGGTCATTTTCTCTTTTTTTCCAAGGGTGTAGAGTAATTTTAATTTACTAAATGTTGCAGTCATATTTTTTAACACAATGTGTATGTGTGTATTTACCAACTATCTCTATTAGTTGCGTCAGCACCACCCCATCCTGCAGATCGTGCCTGAGGTCTGTGATCGGCTTCAGGCCTGGTTTCCTCTTCAGCTGAGAGTTCACCCAGGAAATGTACGCTGCCAGCTGCTGCTGCACTTCATCAATCAGACACACAAATCCAACAAAGCACAGACAACACATCCACAAACACACAGCTTAGGGTTGGGCCTAAATAAGGTTGAGAATATGGCATAACAAATGAGTGCCTTTGTTTACTCTGTTGGGACAGGGGAGAGGGGGGCAGGGTCAACCTATTGTCCCGCTGCTAGTCAAGAATTCTACTTTTCCTCTGGAAGGTCAGTCATATGATGTTGTGTTCAGTCCAGAATTACACAGTTTATCATTTTACCCCTGTAGTTCACACAGTGCATGCCGCTTTTACTGGTGATGTGCCAAAAAGTAATCACAAACTGATTATTGTCCAGTTTGTATACATCACCATCTGCTGTTATCTGGGTCAAACACTAACAGCATGCAAATACAAATAACACTATATCCATGGTGAAAGGGATATCAAAGGGATATCACTGTGAAACTTAAATGTTTGCAGTGTACTATGCAATTAGGCATAACATTGATGATTATAGTCAGTGTTATTGTATTATTTCCGATGTTTGGTGTGTATGTGTTTGGTATATGGGAACTATACAGCATCAAACATAATGAGTTTTATATATAAAATAAAGAAACTGTCTATTTTTGCAACTATACTATGGGCTATTAAAGTAGGTCATTCTGATGCATTATTATCAATCCAGTAACAATGTAAAGGCTGCACTGAATTTTTAACAAGCAGAAAAGTGCAATACATGAGTGAAATTGTTCTTTTAAAGCTATTTCAGCTGTTTAAAAGAACCGGATTGGTTGTAATACAGGGCACAAAGAGGATAATGTAACGTAGAGGTGATTTCTTTATGGCTGTTTTACCCAGATAAAAGGAGCTGTGCATGTACATGGGCAGGGGATTCAGTTTTTGCCAGACGACCACTTTTTGGCACAACACCGGTCCCGTTCGGTCACGTGACAGCCCGTCGTCAGGGATACAGCACAAAGAGCGCAGCCGTTTTGCACACAACAGAGAAATGTTCATTTTCACTGTGCCGTTCAGCTAGTTTCTTCATGGCTCAAGAAAACTCACACTAAAGCTATATGCTAATGTTATTTCCTAGCTATATTGCGCTGAACGCCAGTAGACGTGTTTACGTTAAGTATGCCGCTAAACTCATGTAAATTTTTTGGTCCAAACTACACAATAACGTCCGGAAATAAACTGAAAGTCAGCACTAACTCATTTGGACAAACTGCAGAAATTCGTTACTTTCAGGTCGTTGTGTCATTAAACAACCAAACTGGCTAGCAAACTGAACTGTCCTCCGCTTGCTAATTTTTTAGCTAACTCAACTTAGCAAACATTAACAGTAGTAACGCCGGGGTAACCGTTACCTCGTTAAAGCCCCCATGAAGAACCTCATCCAGCAAACTTCCTCTTGAGAGTGAGGCGATCATATTTTACCCCGAAAACCCATTTACGCCAGCTATCGGGCTAGCTTCGCTGCCTAACAGCCTGAACAGCGGACAGAACCCCGTTACTGACTACCGCTGTACTCCTGCAGACGTCAACAAACCGACACAATTGAGGGATCTGAGGAGACTAGAGGCTACCGTTACTCCGGCTGGGAGCCCGCTGTGAAGAGACCCTCCACCACGTACACCACTTCTGGTTGACACTTTCAAAATAAAACTGTCTCATTTCCATTTCCTGCATTTTGGTGAACTTTAATGCACCAGTTTGTATTAGATTGTCTGTAAATGTCTTTATTTATGTGAAGTAAGACACACAATTCTAGCGCCACCAGGTCAAGTGAAGTCAACTCACCGTTTTGTGTATTTCACATTTAAAACAACAAAGTGTTTGACATTAGAATAAGATTTCCATCTGGGTAACGTAACACATTGAAATATTCAGTTTAAGACCCTATAATGTTACTTCCAGTGTAGATTTATCTCAGGAATTGAATTTTTAAGGAATAACAGCCAATAAAAATGTATAAAATACAACTTTTACTGATTAAAATAAATATTAGGCCTTACATGCCACTGCACTATTAATTGTGGAGATTAACCTGACATGTTCAGAACCTGGGTTAAAACTACAAAAAAAAAAAAAAAAAAAAAAAAAAAAAATTTCAAGGACATCCTATGAGCCAGCTTTGTTTATATTTCTATGTATACTATGTTGCATCTTATACATCATATTTGTTTGTTTTATAGGATTTTATTTTATTGTTTCTTAATTTCATTAATGCCAGTGAATAGGAACAGCTTCCTGTTTAAGAGGAAGAGACTGGATACAACCAAGCTCAGAGATGGCAACCCTCCCATCTGCTTTGACGACTTGGTGAGATGTTAAAGGGGAAAAAGACAGACAACAAACAAGACATATGCACACTGGACTAATAAGCAGAACAAATAGATCACAGATCAGATCTGTGCAGGTCTACAGCCCAAAATACTTGAGAGGCACACAAGGAGAGCAGAACAGAGGACAAAAAACTAAATACATAAGGAAGTAGACATGAACTTAACAATATGACACACACACAAAAAAGAATATTATATGTCAAGACATCCGTATTCACAGGATAACTAAGGTAAAGCAGATCAGCTTTTCTTCATTTAATATGATCCAATCACAACTCTCAATGCTGTTTTCAACAGAGTAATTTTATTTCTCTTTCTACAGTTTAGATTTTATTTGATCAAAAGTATACATACAATCTATCAATACAGACACTATTAAATGCCAGTTTGCTTGCGAGTTTAACTGGTATCTGAAGAACTTTTTAATCCCAACTATTTTGCTTTCTTTTTGGGAGAAAGAATAATATGACAAAAAGTATGTGCATAGCCTATAGATTATGAAGAATCAACATCACTATTTTCAGTTCTAGACAATGAAAACTTAAGAGTTTGTCTTCACATAAACATAGTTCAACCTATCAAATTGTAACCACTGTCTCCAGGTCCACATATTATTTGCATTTCATGACACCGACCTGCTATAAACAGCCTTAAACAGCTCAATACCCATTTCAGCATCCAGCTATGTGTCTCAATATGCACATATGAATAGGAGACAGCAGTACCAAATGCTACATCTTATGAGTGTCTTTCAGGACTGGAGGAGCTTGGATTGTTCTGAGAGGTAGCTGCTTGAGAATCTCTCTCAGTCTGACTGAACTGGTGCAGATTCTGCCTGGAAGTGGATTGTGACGACTGGACAGAGATGGGCCTTTCCATGGTACCACGATCCAGGGTACAACCTGCAGTGCAGTGCAAGAAAAAGTAATGTAATGACAATTAGTGTTGCATTGCATTTGATTTATAGCTGACAGACTATTTCTAACAAAAGATTTTCAGCATTTTTCAAGGAAAAAATTACAAAAACTACTTTAAGGAGGCCAGATGGACATTACTGATGGACACCTTGGTTGTCCATGACATAAAATTGAATATCTTTGGGTTTTGGACCACTTTTCAAAGTAATTAGTTTAAAAATATATCGCAATGAACTCTAAGAAAAGCTGCCAGACTGTTGTGACAATTTACAGGCCAAATTATTAATCACCTAACTGAGAAAATACTACACACATAATAGAAATAGCACTAATTCGCATTTAAGCATTTGGACATCATCCACGTCCTTGATGGATTTAGTGCATAACTATGCAGTCAATGTTCAACACATTTATGTGGAGTCAATTTCGAGAGAAATGTTGGGATTTTAAATGTCAGACTATGTTGATTTCTTTGTGTTTCTACCAGCAAAGCGCTAGAGATTGCACTGTCTGTCAGTCGGTTGGTAGGTCAATCACTTTGGTCTGCACTGAAATAAATCAAAAACTATTGGACGTATTGCCATGAAATGTAGTACAGACATTCAACATGATGAATCCTAATAACCTAATTACATGATATTTTCCTCCAGCAACACCAGCAGGTGAACTTCAACATTGCGCAATGTTGTTTATGCCCAAACAATTTCAAAACTCATAACATGCCCATCAGCCTCAGCTATGTGAACTGATAGATGAAAAATGCTAGCATGCAAAAATGCAAAACTCAGATGGTGAGTGTGAAAAACAGCCTGCAATACATCAGCCTGGTAACAATGCTGGCATACTGAGGAGTAACTGTCAGCCTGCTAGTACTACTGTCGCTCTAAGCTTGTTATCTTGTTCCCACCAAAAAAGCCATAAGTGTGAAAGGTGTCAAATTCTTCATTTACCAGTTTGCAAAGTTGTCTGGTTCAGTATGTTCAGATAAGGTAGGTAGATGTTGCTGGGTCCAGGAGGAGAGAAACACAGTTTTCCGTCAACCAACACCACACTCTGACCAAAAACACATAGCTGAAAGAAAGAAATAAAGAGTCTGAGTTTGGCCTTTCTTTCAGAAAACCAGGTTTTCACAGTATTTATACCTGTGCTTTATTAATCTTTGGTTTGAGTACCTGCTTTATCAGTAGTTTCTGTGTCAGCCGGAAAAGTGTGGTGCTCTGTGCTCCTCTCAGGTCGCTGAGCAGCAAAGTGGCCTGAGCTAAAGTAACAACGGACCCTGGTGGCATGCATGTCTGTCCTGACAGCAAGTTTACTGCTTCCTACACATATGCAGAGACAAACAAAAAACAGCAGCACTGTGTTACTTTAATTCATTCCACATTCAGTCCTTATATCAGCCAAATTAACAAACATATAAAAACTAAGGGCACTGTTTGTGACCTCAAAACCACACTATATGTATACTTCATTGAAACCTCTGAAATTACTGAGAAACCAAAACATTTCTAGGCTCAGTGTGTATTTTGGATGGTTGAATGGATAATGTTTCAGTCTACGGGTAATATAATAACTGCAGGTTGGGAAATCGTTTAGTATTTATTAACATTGCATGTTTTCAAAGAGACATCTCAATCTGTCACTTGCAATCATTGGAAGCATTCCTTCCCTAATTGTAAGTTTTTTTCAGTGCTGTAAAATAAAAAACCTGGAAAAATCACAAGGTATAAGCACCATTGGATGGAGGTGTCCCTATTATGAATACCTACTATACATTCACTATTTTTTGAAAGATTCTGGTGGCTCTCTAATATCTTTCAGTTGCATTTGCTTGCTGACTGACTCTGGCCATAGAACACTTACAGTTGAAAAAATTGTTTCCATGTTTGTCAAGCTGCTACATGTCGAGACAAATATGAAAGGAAGGAAGGAGCACCAGTCTTCTACTATTCTGAGAGTTATGAGTTTGTACGTCACACATTCTCTGGATGCAATGAAAAAAAAACAGATTGTTTCTTCTTAGCACACCTCAGTGCTTGAAAAACCATCTGGGGAACATGACTGTGTTTTAACACACATCATTTCAGAAGCATGTGCAGAAAACATACCAGTAAGTTTGATATTCAGAGCTCATAACATGCCATCACAACAACAGAGCAACCAGAGAAGCAAGCTGCCGTGATCGTATAGTGGTTAGTACTCTGCGTTGTGGCCGCAGCAACCCCGGTTCGAATCCGGGTCACGGCAAGCTCTGTGGAGCTTCATGCTTTTATGTTGCTGAAAAACGACACAATACGTGTAAACAGGTAGATCGTAGCATCAAAATTCAGACAGAAGGGCTGTGGTCAAGCAAGTTTGAGAAGGAATAACTTGACAGAGAAGACAAAATAAAGTAGAGACTTAGTTGGAGTTTTTTTTCACACTGGTTACTTTCAAAAGGACAAATATACATGGCCACACCACTGCACAACCTTGTGGGAAGGTGCCGCATTGTGGGATTTTGTGTGAATGCAGTCCAAGCGCACGCTTCATAATGTGCCCTCTGTGTGCAGCTCAGCCTTGCTGTCAGTCAACCGCACACAAAGACCTGCTGCTCTGTTCTTGCACTTGTTTGCTGATGGACAGTGGCCATGACATAGTCTGTTTCCAAAAACTGTTTTGGGACCTTCCTGCTTGTCCCAGCTTCAGGCACAACATTTACAGAGACACGGTGTAGGATGCAGAAGGAAGAACAAACATCAAGCAAAAACATATGGGCATTTCCTGCACTTTTTGGGCCTCGTTGGCGCAGTAGGCAGCGCGTCAGTCTCATAATCTGAAGGTCGTGAGTTCAAGCCTCACACGGGGCATCCCTTTTCATACGCGCCTTGTTGTTTCTCCTGGAATTATGTGCAGTGACGTGTACAGTAGGACAATGTCATGGTGTGGAAGGTGTGTCAGCAAATGTGTGCTGGCTCCTGGCTCAACACTGTGTTGAGTGTTTTGCATTAAGTGTTGACTTTTCAGGCCTCTGGGTCTGATGATGACAGAGCAGGAAAGAAGGAAATATGCTGCAACGCAAAAAAGTACAAGTATACCTGCGTGAAGAACCACTAAACTCAGCCACTTTGCCTGACTTCTGGGCCACACTGCCGCAAGTCAGTCTCATCTTCCTGCATGATCAAACCTGCTCTCTGGCTAGACCCGTCATTTCATCACTTCTCAGCACTGGCTTATTAGTTAAATGGCAATATGTGTTATCCTGCCTTGCAGTCGCGACAATGTGGTGACCAAAGTCATTGACGTGTAGGGCTAGTGGCGCAATGGATAACGCGTCTGACTACGGATCAGAAGATTCTAGGTTCGACTCCTGGCTAGCTCGACAGTCTCTTTAGCTTATCCACTCTGCAACATTTACAGTATTCCATCTATACAAGCTGAGTATCACATGAAAAGACTTGTTAAGTAGGTTCCTATCCATTCAACAACAGAAATAATGGTCGTGGAGCTGCGTTTAACACAACACAGGATATGGATCTGACACATCAGGACCGTCTAAAGATGTTAATGATGGTGTAGCTATCCAGGGACAAACCTTAGCACTGCGTTTTTGGTGTTTCATAAGTGGAAAAGAAAGTTCTCGCTTTGTAGATCCATCATTTCAGCACTGACTTATTAGTTAAACAGCAATATGTGTTATCCTGCGTTGCACTGGCAACAATGTGGTGACCAATGCCAAGGAAATGTGACCTTTTACTGTGAATATATCTGATCTAGAAATCCAAACGGAAATATTTACACAAAAATGAAAAAAAAGTTTTCTGAGTATGTGTGTGTATGTTGTGTACCTGCAGCATTGCCATGCTGTCATCAGTCTTGCCTCTCAATGCTTCCAATTGTGCACCTTCGACCATCAGTAGGGCTTGAGTATTGTGGTCTCCCCATATCACACATTCATTGAGACCCTCCTGCAACAACTGCGCTACCTCCTCATTCATGTTCTTACCTAAAAGATACACCCACATGAAACACACACACATACAAATCTGATGTGTAGCATCTATTAGTAATTCACTAACCTAGATGCAGCAATTGATTTGATTACTTAGTAATTCTAAACAACATATGAACATAAAGTTGTCTTGTTTATATTTTTCAAATGTACATCCAGTATTAGTTTAGGTTAGATGACGATTACTAACTTCATTTGATGTTTGTAATCCACATGATGTTAATCAAATAGTTTTAGACTACAGTACATCCCTTATATAGGGTATAAAGGAAGAGCAGGTAAACACATGACAGACCTGGGAAAAGAGCAGCAGTGCCAGTCACATCAGCAACCAGGCTGTGGATCAGAGCAAAGCGGCAGCGCAGCCACATAGAAACTCCAATTCTCTCCCTTGCCTCAACAGCTTTGGGATAGTCTCCATGCAGGGTGTTTGACACACTGTTATCTTTGGCATACTACAGACAAGTAATAACACACACAATAACATGCACAGATATACACCATGTACAACAAATCACCATTCAACTGGCTCAATATGGTTCAATGCACATCGTTACAGAATAACAGTATAACATATCAAGCGCTAAGATGTCTAAAGGCACCACTGTTATGTTATTGTCTGTTATTTATACATGTGCTTCAATTTGATTCAAAAATGGACAATTTTGATTTTACCACTATTTTAAGTAATTGTGCTACCTGTTCACTGGATCCTCTAACAAGCACAGGAGATGTCTGCAGCAAGACCAGAGATGAAACTGCCATCTCGGAGCTGAGGGAGAACATTAAAAAGTTTAGGATACTTGGGATGTACAAACATACGCATATTAATACACACACAGACATGCATGAGGTCACTGTACCTCAGAGCAGCATAGCCTTGCTGTAGGTAGAGGTTTGCTTTTAGAAGATTGAATTCTATTGTCAGTTCCAAGTTCTCCATTTCACTACAGGACTGAGCTGTGAGCTGCTGCGAAATGGATTGTAACAAGGAGGATGCTCCTTCGAGCAAAAGGAACTACAACACAGGAGATGACAATTATATACAAATATTCCATTAATGTTAAGTGGTAAATGCAGAAAGTACACTAAATAGCAAATCACTTAAGAAAACATTTACTAAAAAAATGGATGCAAGAAAGTAAAATTATGTAAAATTATTGTGATTGATTTACAAAAGCCTGTCATTGGAGAGTCTGTCATCTGTGGGATTGTGTTCATCAGCACTGAAATGGTTTGCTTCAAAACCTCAGTTAGGTAAGCTGTGTCTTAGTGTCACCTTGAGTGGTCAGATTTGTTTCTGCAAAACATTCTCTTAGCTGTTTAGAATGTTTCTTTGACAGCAGACTATGGCATTAAAGACTAAAGAAAGTGAACAGCAGAACCAGGCTTTTGGAAAGAAAAGCAATTTCATCAAGAAAGAATTTTATAAAGAAAGTTTTTTAAAAATAAAAAATAACCTCACTAGATCTTACCTCAATTCTTTCTTGGGTTAATTCCTCCTTCCCAGTATGAAGAGTGAGAATTGTTGGCTTCACTGTCTGTAGGCAAGAGCCCTCAGTCTCCTGTGTGTCCTGCTCGTGGTGCTCTGAGTTCACGAAACAACTTGCTGTTCTGGCTTCTTCTTCAACAGAATTCAAAAGAAATTTCCACTTTCAGCATAAAAAGCTGTTTGATAAACAGTGCCTCTTTTAAAAATATATAATAATTAATTGGGAGTAAATTGAATGCAAGCACTTATTACACAAATAAATCATGGTACATACATTTTATAATAATAATGAGAAATATAATGGAATAGGGTTAGTGTTACATGCTAGGGTATATGCAAAAGAATTATATGGATTAAAAACATGTAAAGTGACTTTTAACAATTTCATTTGAACCACAAAATAATAAATCTTGCAGATAAATAGCATATTTATCTCAAGACCACAGATAAATCCTGTGGATACTGAAGATGTGGAAAAGGTTGAACAAAAGCATGTTACTATGCAAATTAAATGCATCATCAGTCAGTTTAATGGTATATTTGCTCAAACATAATGCAGTTCTATAAGCTGCAGAAACATTTGGTTAAAAACACACAAAAACACAACAAAACCGACATAATTAACAGAAAGATGAAGTGCTTACCTCCAATGGGATGGCCACGTACAGAGTTTGTCAGTGCCAGGACTAGCTGAGTACGAGCTAGGTTGAATCTGACACACACTGTGGGTCCATACAGAGTGCGGACCTCTGGAGCAAAATCACAGTTTACAAGTTCTTCCAAAGCCTAAACACAAGCATCACATACAAACAGATTACATCCAGACGAAACCAGTTAACTAGGTAAGTTAAGTGAGCATCTAGTTGAATATGTGCAGTGTGGCATTTAAATAATGAAACTAATAATGCAAACCAATTTTGTTTAATTAAACTGTATATAAATCAAGCAGATTGAAACTGTCAGAGGTTGCTTCCCCATTAATCAGTGTATACCACATGGTTTGCACATTCATGCTGTGGTTTAGCTTACACTAACCCAGTCTTGCTATTTAATAGCCATACTTCATATATGTTATTGCACCAAACAAAAGTGCATCATGAAGACAGAGAACAGGTCAACATAACATTTTTTGTCATGTGCTGGAAGAGTGTGTTTGTGTGTATATGTATATGATTTTTAGTTCTGGATAATTATGACCTATGTTTTTAATGTGACGGGTAGCCCAAATGGCAGGGGTGGACCCGTGATGTTCTTGATCCCTATAAATTATGGTAGTATGGTTCTTCCATTTAAAAATTTATTTTTGACCTTCCACTGTAAGATTTACTTTTGCACCTACACTGGGAGAGTTACACTGATGAAATGGCCCTATATCCACAGAAATCATATATAAGAAGTACCTCCACATTGTCCAGTAGAGACCTGTTGCTGTAGAATGTCTTCAAAGGCTGCATGATAAGCAAAATATTTATTAAAATTAAACACAAGCAGTATTTTCAGTATTTCTGTTCAGAGTCAGCACTGGAACAAATTGGCAGATTTAGACTAATGCCTAAATTAAATTAAAGGTAACAGACACAGACTCTCTCTCCCTCTGTGGGTGTGTGTGTATATATATATATATATATATATATATATATATATATATATATATATATATATATATATATATATATATATATATATATATATATATATATATATATATATATATATATATATATATATACACAAGTACCAGGACAGTCAGGGACATATGACTGTCACTACAAGTCACTGACAACGTCAGAATACAAAACTCAAAATTCACTGAGCTGGACAAAAATATAGATATTCATACTCTGAGACTGGCGTTGGAGACGTAATGTCCATATGGCAGAGGGACACCTATTCCTTGTGTGAGCTGAAGTGCTTCCTTCATAGCTTCAGTGAACAGACACAGTTCAGTAAGGACACGCATCTGCAGAAAAGACTCACCCAGATTAAAAACTCCACCACAAGAGAAAAAATATTCACATGAAAATACATGAGAAGATAAAAATTGTGACCTTAAGTATTTTGCCCTCAACAGTACGCTGTACATCTCGGCACACAGTCCCCACAAAATGTAGGTAAAGGGCTAGTATGGGCAGCAGCTGGAATTACAAACACAACCTCACATGAAGCCAGTTACTCATCTTATGCATTGCAATTCCAAATGAGGGCAGAGAGACAGTGTTTACGTGTGTACCGTAATGCAGTAGCCTGTGGTGAAAAGCCAGTGGCAAACAAAGTTAAGACATGCTACAGTGGTGCCAAGGTGAACCCTGTTTGGTTCACAAAAAAGGTCAACTCCAGGGAGCAGTTCATCGCCAATGCTGTGGGACGCATACTGGAGGTCGGATTGGGGTTCACGCATGGAGCAACACAGCACACACTAAGGAAATCAGTCATATACACACAAGCATGTCAGAATGAATGTATACACAAATATACCCATAAAATTAAAAATGCGCCCCAATCTTAAGAGCAAAAATTTCTCCTGTCATCATTTCCTGAATGGAGCATTATGTAACAAAAGTAAAAAAGTATGGACCGTATGTGAGAAGAGACATTAGCATCCCCTAGAAGTATTACCTTAAAGAGGTGAACAGATAGGAGACAGCACTTGGTCCGTTGACTGATATCAGAGGTTAAGATATACCTGGAGATCAAAACATATCTCTTAAGAATAGGTGTGATTTAAAGACACATACTTACTCATACATCAAATCAATGTTAAATCTTAACCTACTGTGCTATCTTAGCAGTGAGCACAGCAGCCTGTAGACATCCCCAAATGCCAGCCTGTTTTAAGGATTGTTGCATAGAACCGCCTTCAAAGGATATACCATCCCATTTTTCTACAGCACCTGAGCTGTGCAAGGCACAGTCTACAGCTTTACTCCAGCAGGAGTGTGCTGCGCTGGAGATAAAACACAGGTAAGAATGATATTATTACAAGAATGAAAAGAGAAATTATGACACACTCAACTTAGATATTTTTGCTGTATACCTGCCAGTTATTGCATACAATAAAAGGCAAATGGCTTGCTTCAACCCACACACATGTATGCATGCAAAACAGTTAGCCTACCGTGTATTTCCATTGTAGAACTGTAAGTTTCCCATTTCATGCAATGCCAAAGTTCTGAGAGAGTCATGACCGTTAGCCTGGATATATTCTGTAGAAAAGTTGAATTAACATGGAAGGAACAGTAAAACCTGAGTCCCATAATTCATCCTATGCCATGTCATTTAATCTGCTGCAACTCCCATCTGTAAAACATCCCTGTATCCAGTGTCCAACCAAATGACAACTTGTCACGACTTATTTTGTTAATGTTAAATGTGCTATTAAAGTCTCTCTAGGTGCTTTAAATGCATTTTGTGTTCTCACTTATGGAAGTGGAGTATGAAGCAGTGACAGTCTGCATGTGTTTAGGGCTGATGGGGAGGCTGTAGATAGCATTTGGAGTACTGTAGTCCTCCTCCATCAGGTCACAAGGTTGGAGGTTCGGAGTGGGTATAACAAAGGTCCTGAAATCCACCAGGCTTGCTGAATGGCTGAGACCTCTGCTGTGACAGGGCTGCAACTGTGTCAAAAAGCCTTAAAATGTGAAAAAGCAGAGCAAACAGTAAAAAAATTGAAACAGTTATTCTATGAGAGAGTGTGTGTGTTATTCAAGAAGCACTGAACTCACAGGACTGTGTGTGTGCCAGAAGTAGAAAAACTAATGAGCGACTATGCTGGAAGACCTGAAGACAATGAGCTCTTTTCTCAAGAGCTTGCCGATAACAGCTCAGTGAGTCTTCCACATCCAGAGGAACGCACACAAGGGACATGGAGCGTTGTATCTCCCCACCTTAGACACATGACATGTACAAATGAAAACATTACTATCCAAACACAAATTATACGTATTTATTTGGCCTTCGTCCTTTCTATCTTGCGTAACATTTTGGTAATTTTTCACCATTCAAAACCCAGTATTTTGGAATTGTTATTCTACCACTAATGCTATTCTGTAATATTTGGAGGGTAGACGTCCCAGTTTACTACTGCACACAAACAAATATTTGTGTGACCAATATCTGTCAGACATTTTATTTTTGTGCAACTGAAGCTGTTTGGATATTCAAACCTTTCAATGCAGCTGTTTCTTGAGATTTGGAGTTTGAGAGTGCTGCTTTTTTGTCAATAGGCACTTGCTGCTGTGCAGACTGAGGGGTCCATCCACTGAGAAGCTGGCAGCCTGCATAACTACTGTAAGTTACCTGAAAGGTAGAAAACAAAGCACCACATACATGCACATAAAGTACACTACATAATGCATGAGCATACACAAAAGACAATAATATAGTAGTTATTGCACTTTCACCAGGACTAACAAGCACAAATAAGCTCCCCTTTATCTTGCAAACAGCTCAAAAGTATATAACAGTTGTATTTGCTTGGTTTTTCTCGCTACATTTTGTTTTTGACTGTAGTATCATACATCTAAACATATTTGTGTGTGGGTGCATGCTACCTCCTTGCCAGTGGCCTTCAGTGTCTTAACATGGTGTGGTTGTGGTACTGCAGGTCCTCCAAGAGTACCAATTCGTTCAAGCAGTCTCCTCTGAGCATGAACTAGCAGAGGAGTTACAATCAAGGAATAACGTTCCCTGAGAAAGACATAAAACAAATTAGAGCATACCATGGAAATTGCTGACATTTTGACATAGAAAGCAAGCCGATGTTGAAGACTGGTGGATAATTTTGCAAGTGCTTACATGAAGCTATTTCTGATAAAGAGGAAAATACTATCCTTTGAGGCCATACTTTTTCCACGAAGATCTCATTTGCTGCTATTTTTTCATATATAAATCATAGAAAAAGCAAATTTTCCTTTTGGATATGTTCAAGTATATCACCTTTATCTGTAGGCACTTCAGGCACTTCTACAGAGAGGATCAAAGGTTGGGTCATTCATGCTCTCTTGTCAAAAAGACCATCGTATTACTATTATTATTTAATTCATTTTCAATGACAACATGCATATAAAACCATTGGCACATACTCTGGGATAGTGCCCTAGATGAATTATTGCTTTTGGACCTGTCAGGAAATTAATGCCTGTTTAAAAATCCACAATATTCATTTAACACTTAAATGATTTCTGTATACCTCACTGAATTTTCTTTAATGTATTATGCTTGATGCTTCCTCTTTGCAACTAAAGTCTCAACACTGAAAAGATGAAGAAACTACCACTAATCTTTGCTAATCCCTGTTCCTTCTAAATTTTTCTGTGTAAACTCTGTCTTATTCACCTTGTGTATGAATTGAATAGTAAGGCAAGGTGGGCCAGGCTTTCCCATTTGCCACTATCATGGAGGCGCTCCAGAGTGTACAACACCAATGTGCGAATCCAACGCAGGTCCACCTGGGTGCTGTCATCTAGTGGCACTATGAAGTGGAGACTGGACTCGAGTTCCTCCTCAGTCAAGTCACTGTCATACAAACTCCACAGCTAGTAGCAAAAAAGATGAAAGCCACAAACATTACTGTGTCTTCATTTTGGAGCTGCAAATTTGTTTTTGCTCAGATGACAAATTATAAACTATGGTAACCATACCACTCGGTGCTTAAATATCACAACAAGTTTTGATTTTACAATTTTGTGAGTTTTTGACAAGCAGCTACATGTATAAATAGCAGTATGTGACACTGACCCCTAGTTTGTTCAACATATCCATAATGAGGTCAGCAGCCAGCACCAGTAGCGGAGTAAAGATGGTGTACAGCTGCTCTGCTGTGATGGGGGAGGGAGTTTCAGGCTGATCAGTCATCTGTACTTGGAGAGTGATTCTGCAACTTTGGTCCCACATAGTCTGACACACATACTGCAAAGTGGTCCAGTGACCACCACGATGGGCCAACACCTTCAAAAGATTGAAAACAGACGCATATAATACAATATAATACAAATAATTAAAAATAAAATGAAAAGCACACATATAACATGTTGCACATATCAGAATATGCACACTGTGAGAAAGATTCATGTTTTTTTATACAATTATACAAAAAGGCTGGCTTTTACTGCATGTCAGGTGTCATTTATTTGTGTGTCAGTGAATGTCCATTGATGCGTCTACAGTACCATGGCCCTCCGAAGATGTAAAGCAGCTTTGTTAAGTGATTCCAAGAGAAAGGCAACATTGTATTTCGGTGTCTCTATATGTTTTTCCACAGTTTGAGAGCAGCCTTCACCCTCCTCACAGCTCTCCTCTGTGGCAGAGTCTTCAGCTCGGACTGCTAAATAAAAGGTTCACACGGGTGATTTAAGACAGACCAGAGAACTTTTCTTTTCCAAAATTTTCGGTGCACCATTTTCCTTACCCTCCTTTTTGTTCCTGCCTTTGTGTGTATTTGTCACGTAATCAAGGACACTGGAGTGCAAGGAGGTGCTCTCCAAGACAACTTCATCTTTAGAAGACTGCTGTGGCTGCAACTTCCTCCGCAAAAGGACACCAGAGTAGGCCAGAGAGAAAAACAAGGGAGTGAACTGGCTGTACCTAAGCAAAACACAAGAATTATATAAAGTTACAGATATACACACATAAATATAAAGTATATGGAGAATTATCTATATTATATTTATAGCAAATTGTGTCTCTTAGTGTTCACATGCACTTCTAGTACCCTCTTGGGACACTTATTGTCATAGGTGAACCAACATTTCACCAAAAAATACTCAAAAAGGAAAAGAAGTTGGTATTGTATGTGTGTGAACCTGTGCACAGCTCCACCACACAGCTGGTCCAGGCCCTGATAAAGCACTGCTAAGTGTGCCTGAGCCAAAAGGTAGTTCAGACGAGCTCTCCACGGTCTCTCCCCACAGCATATTCCCCGCAGTTGAAGCTGCTTCTTCTGTCGCTGCACCACAGACGACATTTTGGTTAGCAGGTTCTCTACAGCCTGCATCTCCCTACACACACACAGAGAAAGAAGTCCAGTGAACATGTGTTTACGTGAACTGACGTATATAATTACATACCAACACTAGACATCCTCAATACAGAGATAAACACATACACACATAACTGTACCTGTTAGTTCTCACTCTCTGGAGCATGCTGCGTGGCATGGTCTGCTTCAGTTTCTTTCTTCTTTCAGCTTGTGAAGGCACGCTCTTGTTCTGTGTTAAAAAGCAGTACAAGGTTTTTATATGTATGTGTTTCATCTTAACACGAAGCAACAAGTAGTGTGAATATTATTTAGTGCAAAATGTAATTAGCAACAAAATGTACATTACATTTTTTGTTTTTGTTCCAATTGCCTGCAAATTATGGGTGTTATAAGGTTATCTGAGTATTTTGAGCACTACAATTGAACCAGAGTTCGACTCCACTGACAACCAAGGGGTAACTTGCATGTGTTTAACATAGCACAGAAGTTCAAGATATTGTATGCCACTGTGTACCTACGTGTATTTGCACATGTCTTTTTGTTTACCTGGGGTGTTTCATTTTCCTTGGGAGCCTGAATACTACTTTGCTTTTTACTCTGGCTGCTTTTATCCACGGATTTTGTTGATAGTTGCATGGCCTTATCACGCCTGACAAAGACAAGACCATTCCCAAACTGTCACAGTCTTTAAGGTGTGAAGAAAACAGCTACTTTGGACGATAAAGAGGCCGACAATTATGACTTGTATAATATTTCGATAATGCCAGTATTCATTGGAGTATGAAACAACAATGATCAACAATGACACACAAACATCAGCAAATAATTGTTGAAATCCTAAACTTAGCCTTTTTTTTAAATCATTGAAGAAGTGTTGAATAAATATGTACCTGGAAAGTAATTCAAACATGTTTTGACCCCAGTTTAACACAAGGTCTATGTGGCCTTCTTCCATGGTTCTCTGAAGCAGCAGTGCTGCAAACTCGGTAAAATATGGCATGCGCTTGAGCTTCATCACTAAAAAGAACACATGCAAATACAAAGGTGTGAATAAACAAGAGCAATTATTCATTAAAACAGGCATGCAAGGGTATGCCACTTACCTTCTTGATAGGCATCATTTAATGTGCTGCTGGAGATCAGATCATACAGTATGGCGGGATCCTTGCAGCCAGGCAATGACGTTGAAACCTCTGTAAATAAAGGTGCTGTATTCAGTATGAAGCTTAGAAAAAATTAGTGAGTACTGGTTTCTTGAGTTGCTTAAAGCACTGAAATAAAAGTTGCTCACCATCTCATCCTTTTTTAAACAAAGTAATGTAAAGTTCTCGTTATAAACAAGCTGTCATTTATAAGATGCCTACATTTTTTTATAGGTACTGAAACCAGCGTGTCTGTGTATTACCATTGTCTGTGGTGAGAGTTACTTCTGGTACAACTTTTATCTTGTTCTTCCTTTGCAGTGCCTTTAACTGAAGATTAATCTTCATTTCACCCTTCACTGCTGCTTGACCTACTGTCGTACACTACACACACACACACACACACACACACACACACACACACACACACACACACACACACACACAAACAGATTACAGAACTAGAAATGTGTAAAAATAGAAACAATACTTAACAGTTGTATTTATTAAATTTCACTAATGTCTGTTAACAAAGAGCGACCATGAAATCATGGAATAAATACACACTTTTCCACTGTTTCTTACACCCTCAGTCTGGATAGCAAGCCTGCTTATTTGCTGCTGGGCATCATGAACCTCCTGGAGTAGCTTGGAACCCAACTCCATGACCACAGCAGCCATCTGATGCTTTCTTAGGACACGTAAGGCCTGTCAAGAAGATATGAATATTCAAATGGCTTTGCACAAGGTTTCTGTCTGGATAACATTTGCAATCACTGCTAAATATATAAAATTTAAATCAAAGTCAGCACAAAGTAATGAATAAATAAGGTGCATACATGCATGCCTATGTGACAAGTTCTATTTAACCTGGTAGGAAAATGTACCAAAGTAATTTCTGCTAAAGAATCTGTGATATACTAGATTTCCCTGCTAATTTATAACAAACTTTCCTGAAAATCTACTAAACATTAGCTGGTATTTAGCAGTAAATCCAATGCAATTACAGGTAAATATGCAGTTTAAACAATATCCAACATAATGTCAATCAAATTATTATTTAAAGATGACCAAGTGAATGTGTGGCAGTTCAAATCAATCAAAATTTAGATTTTCATTTAGTCGCGAACTCCTACACTGACATTGAGATTTCATTATGAACTATTTTTCATTTATTCCTCAAAAACTTGAATATAACAAGGGGGTACCAAATAACTTTCTGCATTTTCTTTAACCTTAGTCCCAAATTACGCAGCCATTTTTTGGGAAATATCCTAGTAATAAATAATTAAATACCAGCTATTTTCTAGGAAATTATCAGGGAAGATTCCAGGAAATTAACTGGAAAATATGAGACCTATATCATATGATTCCAGCTGTTTTTTAAATGTAATGCTTCAAAACAATCTTATGTTCTGTAGAAGTGACTTTTGTTACTACAAAAACAGTTAAGAGTTAGAATAGCACACACAGACAACATTTTGAATACCACTGGACATTTACCAGTATAAACTGTATATAAACACTAACACACACACCTTTGACAGATAGTAGGTGATGCAGGCTATCATGTGCATAAATGACTGCGAAGTGTTTCCGGCCCATTTTCTTTTGAGAAGACCTGAATTCTCCTCCAAAATGGTCAAGCATTTAATTAGCACCTAAACATTAGAGCAGAGACACATAAGTATTAATTATTTACAGTGTGTATTGTGTTCGACTGTTAACACTTGCACAGATTAAGTTTTGCATACTTTCACCACAGGGTCGCAAGTGATTTGATGGAAGATTAAAGGTGCCAAGAGGCCATAGCAACTAACTACAGCTTGCACAGCACCACTATCGTCATTCAAACACATTGCTAAGTCCATGGCCACCAGCATTCGCTCACATTCTGCCAGTCTGGCTTCCTGCAGACATAAGAACATATAATTTATGTATTTGTGATATAACTTCCATTCACTTCAACACAAGCAAAACAAAAAGGACATAGACTTTCACAGAGTGATGCTGCTAACTATGATCACTACCCAGAAAGCACCAGACAGTGATTCAATTTGGAAAAATGCTTACTAACTGTACTTACATTATTACTTATCCAGATCAATTTCTTTACCTGTTCCCAGATAAATGGTCCATTGTCACTAAATGAGTCAGAATAGAGAGATCCCTGCTGAATGTTGATCTCTGTCTCAATGAAGATGGAGATGAGGAACAACTGGCATAGGTGAGGAGAAGAGCAGTGCAGGGCTTGTTTACGCAACCTTCATCATGATGAATGTGGACAGAGTAGAAGGAGATAAGTAAATGCAAATTAAAGACAAATTCAATGGCTTGACATGTGTGGAGCGTATTTGTTTCCCTCCTTACTCTGTGGCAGCAAATCTATCATCTGTGCTCTGGGACCCACAGTCAGGGTACGTATAGTGGCTCCACAATTCCCTGCAGGCCCTCTTTGCTATGGTGTATTGCTCCGTTTGAAATGCCACCTGAAGAAGAAGTCAAGAGAACTACATGAATAATGCTGCCTTTTCTCTGTCTGTGTACTTGGTAGTAGTTTGGACTAGTGTGAAGTGTACCTGAGCTAAATGAGCCCATGCAGCAAGGAGAGGTACAGGTAGGGATGCCAACAGTGGTAATGTTGTCCCCCCTATTGTGTTTCCTAGTAGCTTGCCTTCTCTGTTGTATGCTGCAACAGCAAACACATACTTCTGATTGGGCTCCAGCCCCTCCACCCTCAGCACACATTCTCCATACACTGCTGGTACCTAGAATAAATGTCACGCCTAATGTAATATACATTGAGACAAAGAATTGTGGCAAAAATGTGCCTCACTTGACCTAACGTTCCTCTGTGAAATAAATACATTGTACCATTTTTCCAGTTCCTGGCAGGCTGAAGTCTCCAAGGCGGACTTTCCAGTTAAGACCCTCAGCTACTCGACCGCAAAGCTGGTACCAGCACACCTAGAAAGAAACAAAAGTACAAAGAGAAAGATTCAATGTGTTCAGTTTTGGATTAGGAAGATAATAGCATAAAAGCAAATCCTACTTTTTCTGCCAAGTTATAAGGTGCTGGGGCAAAGGTCAAGGAGTGGTCACTGCGTGAGAGTAGAATAGGTGGAGGTGGAGGGTTTTCTTCCACCCTCATTCCTTTTTCTGCATTTTCAGCCAGAGTCTTAGGAATGGTGGACATATACAGTTTTTTCTCCTCTAGTCCTGCTTTTTCTAACAGGGTGGAAGCCTCCTATCAAGAACACAGGAACAAACCAGTTAAATATTCATCACAGTCCAGAAAAGCTCACTTCAGTCACTGTGTGTCATTTAAAATCCTGTGAAAGACATTTGCTTTCTAATTTCTGATGTTTTATAGACCAGAAAACAATTATTAGTTACCAGGACACCGGTTTAATGTAAATACGTTACAATTGTATAGCATTTTTAAAACAATAATAAATAATTCATAAGAAAGCATATTTCAAATCTATTTTCAAACAAATATACAATGTATATGTTCGCAGATGAGCATAGATATTGTTTTTTCATTACATGCATATGTATGAGTGTATATAAAAATTGTGAATGTGCTTGTGTTACCTCTAGTAGACTTTTGGTTTTGCTGCTGCCATTTAGCTCCATGTTTTTGAACACCGGCAAGGCTTTCTGGATCAGGAAGAGCGCTTTGGACACCTTGTTCTTCTTGATCCGATTCAACAGTTCAGACTCGGTAACTACCCACAACAACAAAAAAAACTGTCAGGACAAACCACCATATTGAGAGCCATTGTGTCTGTCTACAGTTAGGCACTTCTGGGTAGATATGACTTTTGGATTATTTATTGTCATACATTTAAACTTCTGTTAACAGCAATTGACAGTTCAGGAAATTTCACTATCTTTCTAAATATGAAATTGATAAAAAAAAAAATCTCAATAGAGGCTACAGAAGAATTAGTTCCTGAAAAATCACCAGTGAGTGAAACTGTGAGTGTAGCAGCAAATCTGACCTGCATTTAGCTGCAGTAACTTGAGGGATGTCCTGTGGTACATGATGTCTAGCTCTAGATGAAGGTCTTTGGCAAGCAGAAACATGCGTGTGGGCTGAGTCTGTCGACAATCTTTAAAATCTGATTCTGTCTTTGCTTTGATTTCTTCTTTTTCCTTCATATTGATTTTATCTTCTTCATTTCCCTCTTCTGGTGATGTTGGAGATATGGAGGGAGCTGAGGCATTGATAAAACTAAATTTCTACCAGAAAAAGAAGATATCCAGTTATGGTTTCTGAAGAGCTCCATTCTGACAATTCCATCCTAAGATGAAACGATTAAATATCAGACTGAACTTCCAGCGTCTTTTACGTGTGTGTTGGACAGGTTAATTACTTACCTGCATGAAGGCAGAATCAATGACTGCTGATCTGTCATGTGGCAGTAGTGTAGCTGAACCCCTTGCCAAAGCTTCAAGACCCTTCCTCACCACCTCACACACCTTCCGAAACAACTCTGTACTTGAACTCTGAAAACACACACAAACAAACCTAAGATAGAATATTGCAATAAATGTTGTAGTTTTGCATGGACAGTCAATTCATTCACCTACCTCAAGAGGAGACAAAGAGCTTAGCTTTGCATCATTATGGTCTGCGGCACAATCTGCTAGACATAAGACATGAAATTATTCTCACACGTATGGTATGGAAAACATGATGTGTGCATGTGTTTGTGATTGTTCATAATCAAGACGTACAAAATTGAAGAATTTCTGTTCTCCCACAGAGGCAATTGTCAAAAAATTATTCCTCACCTTGACATTTTGCTTGATTAAAATGTTCATGTGCATTTTCTAGTAGAGTCCCAAATGTGTGAATCATCTCTGCCGTTACTATACAGTCAACTGTTGCCAGGTCGCAAGCAAAGGCCACCTCACACAGCTTAGACAGGCACCACACCCACTGCAAACATGTTGACAAATAGTAGCAAATACAAAAGAACAGAACAGTGAATATTCATGTCTATTTTATCCTGTCAAAATCAATGCTACAATTGATTTCAAATATTGCATTCATGAAAACGGACGTAATGAATGTGATCAGCAGTAATGTTTACCTTTATAAATACATATTATATCATAACCATAACCTACCTTCTCTCGATAGTGTGTAAACTCTGGGATTTGCAGCGTATCCTTCTGTCTCACCACCTTCACTTTACCCCACACAAATAACACAATATCCAAAACCAGGTCCCCATCTGGCTGCACCTCCTACATAGACACACACGTGTTATATACATTGCGTAAATAGGCACCAAAAGCCCACAAAAAAGCCCTACTCCCGAATCCAGGGTTGTCAAATACATGGTCCACGTGCCAAAAGCGGCCGGACAGAGGGTCCAATCCGGCCAGACTTTGCAAAGTGTAAAGGTTGCAGAGAAGAAAATGAATCCTTACTGTGGAAATATTTAAAGACAATGAATATTGAGCAATACAATGTCAGTCAGCAGCTTTAGTACAAAATGGTTTGGTTTGGTGTAATTCTATTGTTCATGTACTTGCACAACTTTTATGTATTTTTATGTATAAATTTTATACATTTACAAGGCACTATTAAGGATAACTCAGCCGTCTTCCTTAATAGTTCCCATTTAGTTTGTATGATGTGGTGTGTCCGTTTAGGTGGTTGGGATTAGTACACGGATGAGGAAATGAATGCAAATTTAAAATAATTCCTACATCTTGATAAGTTGTTTTATATACCATAAAGTAAAATATTAAATCGTTCAGTTCCAGATACATGTGACTGAATGTTTTGTGCCTTTGTAGACACTCTGGGATCTGTAAGTTGTACTGCACATGAGTAAATGATGAACTAGGGCATAATATTGTTGAAATTGCACTTTTTCTTCAGAAATTTTAGGTTGTTCATAATGTGTTGTAAAAAGATAGTTCATTAAAAGTGAACATTTTCAGAATGTGCTTTTTTGCACTAAAACAAAGAGAACAAATTGGAGTTGTTGCTATTTATAGGTTGGGATTTTACTGCTCTGGCCCACTTGAGATCAAATTGGGCTGTATGTGGCCTCTGAAGATGAGTTTGACACCCCTTCCCAAATCCTTGAATTATAGCACAAACACGTACACACAACATAGAAACTTACCAGAGCAGATCCACAGACAGACTTGTGCAAGATATCTACCAGAGCGATGAGCTCATCACTCATTGGGAATGAAGACTTTGGTCTGTCTGTGGAAACACCATAAAGCAGGTAATGCGTTAATTAGTTTTAATTACTATGTGAAGCATTCAAGTAACTACAACCAAATTTTAAGTGCCTGATTACCAGCTTATCAATTATAATATTAAATACATATGAATATAGCATATAAGCTTATATTGTACTACAACCAACTATGTTACTACTCATAAATGTGAAAAAACCTTGCAAAAACAATCAAATAATAACCAGTGGTCCCATTTATGTTTCCATTTTCAGATGTTTTCTGTTTGAGGCAACCACTACAAATCTATTTTGATACCAGCAATACGTGACCAACAAGATTCCTTTATCAACAAACCAGCTTTATATCATTCATTTTTTACAGCTAACTTTGGAGGTGTAAAGATCTAAATCATCATCCATATGTGGCACAATTTTATTATTGGTACCATCTTTCCTGTTGTCCTCTCTTGGATGGCTCCTCTGGGAAGACAGCAGAATGTTGAAACTGTCTAGCAAAGCAAGCTCTTGTTCTGCCTTCCTGAATGACTGCCCTTCCACACCCTGACAGAAAAAGACATATCAACAACAAAACATAATATCATTCAGAAACACAGAACACACTCCAACTGGAAACACCAGAGTACACAAGGGAAAACTAAGTTACTGTATTCCCCTTGTCTGAGTAATGACAATTACAGTTGCTTGTGTGCTACTCACAGACAAAACCCGCTGCATTTCTCGGGCAAGTTCAGTGAACGCCTCTCGCTGCTTGTATTGAAACAACAGCTTGATGAACCTCACAGCTGACATGATGGGCACCTTGTTTTCTCCTAGTAACACAATATGTCACATTGCATCACGCTGATTTGTAAACCACTGCACAAAACAAAAACATTGCAGGACAGGATAAACAGTTCTGTGAGTAATGCAATATGAGGAAAAAAAGAAAACCATGACTTGCCCATAATGGCTAAATCCAGCAGAGTTGAGGTTGGTGTCAGCACAACAGGAGACAGGCACTGCTGATCGTCACACCTTTTCTCACCAGAATCTGTTGATCCTTCACATGCATGAACATACAAAAATATTAGTCTCACAATTCCTAACTTTAAATATTCAGCTACATTTCAAGCATTACAAAGCACTTGCAGCACCTGAAGATTTCCTTCCGTCTTACTGTAATCACTACAGTGTATTTTCTGTTCCATGCTTGTTTTACTAACCAGATAATATACGGATGCCAGCTGACAGGAGTTCCGAGAACACGTCCTGCTTTTCTGTGTCATCTGGCATTCCCATCTGTAGAGTGCGCGTGGTGCTGTCCCAAAGAGCCTCCAGAATACCAAAAAATTGTCCTGCCTTGCTGTCAAACAGGCCTGTAAGAATGCGCTCTGTTGGAGTACGAGGCCATGGCACCTACAGTAAAAACAGATAGGAATACATTTTCAAGTAATCTTACAAGAATGGCATTAATTCATTAAAATATTCATCATATAAGCAAATAGATTTATGCTGACATATAATCAAAACAGAGACTTCTTGCAGAGAGCTCTGTGTTAAGGTGCCCCAGGTGGAAAGTATCAGGTGCATGAACAAATATAAATTGTGAAAATTAAATTGATCCAAAATCCAACAAAAATGCAACTCTTTATCAATTAAATGCAGTTTAATATGAGTTACCAATGTCTGTCATCTATATTGACCATGCCCGTAAATGACAGAACATTTTAGGATGAGATAAAACAACGAATATGACAGTAAAGTAGAAATTACGTTGAAATTATTACATTGGGTATGTCCTTCAGGATGATTTTGGTTTTCATTCTGAATGTGACTTTGGGTCTCCTTCTGCCATCAAACACTGCTCGCTTGAATACCATAGCACCCAGCTGAAAAAAAAAGGTCTGAGTCACCTTTAATGTCGTCATTAACATCAACAATGTAAAGGCAAACAAAGGATGACAGCTCATGATTGGACTGGACATCAAATGACACTTCTACTGAGTCAAAATGTAAGCTGTCATGACATTAAGTTGTCATGAAATGTGAAACACAGTGATGATAAGAGGTGATCTTAACTCTCTAACATCTAATCCTAGTAACCATATTAAGAGCTTATGTCAATGACTGGAGTCTCATGCCTTGACAGAAGCCTCTCTGTAAGCTCTCTGAGTCTCTCTGGTGGCAGGAACTTCACTCTGCTCCTCCAGCTTTGCAAGCTCATTGATTTTTCCAAGGGCTCTTCTGGCAAATTCCTAAAAGCATTGAAGGACACACAAGCAGACCCATAAAGGAGGAATCAGACTTTCAGAATAATTCTGAACCTTTTTAGTGTGATTTTAAATAGGTGAATCAGATTTTTTTTAATGTCCATGCACAATAAGCATGTCATCTGTATTTTGTTTTACTGTAGCCAAGCACGAAACAGATATTTTTTGTCTGTGTTTGGAAGAGCAATATCTTAGCACAGCAGACTGATAAAAATCAAACTATACATTTGTACAAATCCCTTCTTTAAAAAAATTAACAGCAGATTGGCAAACAGAAAACAGCAGACAGATCAACAACAGGTGACAGTCGGTTAGTATTTATAACTTGTTAGATCAGACTGCCAATAGCATGTGTCGATGACTGTGTGTTTGTAGGTGTCTAGATGCACCAGACGTGTTTCACCTCTGCCTGCACCTCAGCCTGGTTGTCATAGTAACAGTGGCAGACGGCACAGTAGAGCGTGATGATCAACGGCAGATACTTGGCTGTCATCAGAGGGATGGACAATTCTAAACTGATGCCTGCCCACAGAAGGTACTCCAGTGCCTAAAAAGGATCATAAATGGTGGCATAAGGCATCATGAAGAGATGATTACTATATAAACACATTTCATTTCATTTCACTCAATCTTAAGAGTTGTATGTTTATCAATCTGCAAAAGTGAGTGAATCAAAGAAAAATCATTTTTGAAAACTGATATACTTTTGCAGTAACAATAAGCACAATTTACATTAACTGGTTCAGATATGTATAATGTTGTAGATCTTTTTCATCAAAAGCTTTCAACATTTTGAGAGCCATTCTGAATCATAACCTGTGTTACAAACTGTTTCTCACCCTCTTCCATTTAGCCTTTCCTTTTAGAGTGTATGAATCGTCAGATATATATAACAGTTCAAACAAGAAATGCAGTGTTTATGTTACATTTATCTAAAAATACCTGTGCACTGCACTTCTTCATCATCAAGAAGCGGCAGATGGTGTAAATGTGTGATGCACCTGGATAAGATGAAAAAGAAAAAGAGAGCAACATACAGTAAGGAAGCTGCTCTATAACACTACATCAAATGCAGTAGAATCTTATAATGTTTCACCAGTTTAAACAATGGATGAAGAATCTTTTTTCCTGTTTCACACTGATAACTCAACTAGCTCTTCCTGAATTCCGGATCAAAGGAAAAACAAAGTTCTTTCCAGCTCTTTTGAAAATATTCAAGATGTGCTAATATACCCTTGTATATTTGCCAGTAGAGGTGTTCATGTTGCTGAAAGGCCTGCATCATGATCCTAATGAAGTTCAGCACACACAGCAGTTTGCAAAGCCCCTTCTCGCTGAGGATATCGTGCTTTTTTTCCTGCTCAAATATACACAAGGCACAGCCCTGCATTGCAAGAATCTGTGAACACACACACACAAGGCTCTGGTACAAATATCACAAAATATGACTGACCTTTTTCCATATGTCAGAACTTCTTAGTATGATAAAACAACAAAGCACAACGATCATAACCTGGGAACAGTCTTATCGTAACATTTCGCACACACAGCACATAAGCTCACATAATACAGTATACCTTCATGGTAAAGGTTTCTTGGTCTGTATCAAAACCTTCAGGAAAGAAGCAGGCCATTAAGTGGTCCACATCTGTGATCTCAGTTATTTTCACTGAGCTGAACTGCAAAAGGTGGAGACTGTAGCCCTGCCACAGTGCCAGCTGGTACAACTACAAACAAAGAGCACAGGGAAGAAAGATGAAATGGTAACTGTGAATGCATGTTGTGCAGAAGACATGCTGGCCACCTGCTGCAAATAGTCTTTCAGTGAAAAGCCAAAGTGGCTAATCATGGGCTCAGTGATCCAGATCCACATACAGTTTTCCACAGTTTGAGTCTGTGGATGGAAAAGAGGCAAGGAATAGCAAACAAAAATAAGATTCTTAATACAGAAAAAACTGGGAAATCCTGGTAATCCATAGCAACCCTCAGTTACTAGGCTCCTTTCACTACCCTAAATACACTGATTAATAAAATCATTATGCATTGTATGACTTGACATTTGATGAAATGCAGTTAGAAAGGCCATCTGCAGCAGCTTTGGGAATCCAAATTGCAGCAAGGTATTATCTAGGTTATTATCACGTACCTTTATTGCAAAAAGAAAATCTGCAATCTGAAGCATGTGCTCCTGGTATAACTTTGAAGGAAGACGATGCTTGTACTTCTTCCATATCTCTACGAGGATCTTAATCCTTCAAAATTAAAATCACATTGAAAACAGGGTCATTTAAAAATGGATAATATCAGCAGCCTGGCAGCAGTACACATGCAAATCATGGATTCCCTGTGCAGGTAATATGAAGTCTGTTTCAGAGTTGGTATGGCACTGTATCAAAGTAATTATGAAGATAATATTAGCAGCTCTACTTGCACATTGGTCTGTAACTCTTTTAACTTGCTGAGCTGTTTCACCAACTGCTGTAATGGAAAGATGGGATTTCAGAACATCTTTAGCTAGCTATTAAAACACCTGGAGTCAAAAGTAGAGCTTTGTATTATCTGTTTGCTACTCCTAACGGTCCAAAACGTAGACATGTTGCCAATTATTAGCTAAATAAACAACTTTTTCTGACGTAAAGTACAACAGAGTAGCTGGGAAACAGGTGAAATACGCTGCATTAAGCTAACTATTTACCATAAAGCTAATGCTACCTTGACTTTTACCGTCTTACCCTTTAGCATAAGAGCTGTTGTCCTGTTCGGTCGAAGAAGTTACTTGTCTCATTAGTGCTACAAACGAGTTAATATCTCGTTTGAAAGTTGAAATAACTGGGTTCCTTTTATCCAGTTTCCCATAATATGTAGCCGGTAAGTCCATTTCTGTGGCTTTAAACGTATTTTTAAACCGGCTATCGCATTTCCAACAGTATAGCAGCTCAGATCGGCTGCGGCAGCTCAGGTCACCATGGTAACGCCGCTACAGACAACAGACGAGCTTCACTTCATTTCTCTGCAGACTGTAGGAAGAAAAATCAAACATCTCAAGGTTATTCAGAGGCACATGCAGAAATACTCGAATTATGAACACATTCATCCACCAAACTCAAACATTTAACACTTGTTTTGACCCATTTGACAGAATATTTGCAAAATAAAAAGAGAGAAGTGTTATCTTGTTTAAAATAAACAAACTTGAACAGAAATATAAACACAGCATGCAATGTACCTCTTTTATATTTATTTCATCTAACATTTATATACTATGGAAGTCCCTTGAGATGAAAATCTATTTTTCTAGGGAGACCTGGCCAAGGAAGCAAGCCATTATAAAATCACAAGCATTATAAAATCAAACATGACACAAGTAATATAACAAATTTTAAAAAAAAACAAAAAAACACACATTAGATAAACGGGGGGCTTTAGATGCTCTGCCACTGCACTCTTTAGTGACACATCCTTTGATCAGCGCTTTGAACTCTCTCAAATTGTATTTTCCTGCTGATTTCTATTGTTCTAATGCGAAAATGTTAATTTAAGATGGCTGGACACGAAAAGTTTTTGAGCTGTTAAACTGATGACAAATGATCGACCATTGAGTTAATCCACACCTTCATCAGGTGTGGCTTAAAAACACACCAATCAGATAGTGTGACCAGTAGACAGAAACTCCTTTGACTAATGACTTTGAAAGGCCACCTTAAAATGCAGCTTTATTCAAATGACACGATGCCACAGATGACAAGATAAAGCTAAGAATGGGATGTTGGCTGCTGGTATGTGAGTTAGAACAATAGCCAGGTACATAAATGTCCCCAGCTACCCAATGTGCCATCTAAGAAATTCTTTCAGACAGTTCTGGATGGACGCCGACTTGGCCAAGGCCTACAGGAAGACTGGTACAACATTCCACAAGCAGCATCAACAACCACAGTAATTTGCATCACAGATGTGTGACACTTCATGATGCAAATTGTGGACAAGCTGGATACTGACCTGGGATTGCTGCTCTATGACCTCATTGTTCATCTGCCCACTGTCATTTACAATATAGTACATCCTTGATTGTTGTATGACAGTCATTCTGTTGTGAAGATGGCATGTGCTGGAACAAAGAATAGTAAGAGAATCCATAAATCTTTTTAAAAATATATTTTTGTTCACTATATCTAACTTTTGAAAGAAGAAATAACACATTCTTGCTCTTCCCAATGAAAGGCTTTCATTTCTAATCAATAGAATACCACTCTTGCATAGCTTATTGCAGCCAGGGCTTTTACTCTTTCCTGCTGTGAGCACTATTGTCATACTCTCACTCACATACTCTCACTTTAAAGCTTAGTTTTTATTGCTTTGTCACCAAACTCATTTTGGCCTGTCCATAAGACAGCCCATTAACCTCACATTTATATTGAACAATCATGCAGCACAATTTATCGATGATAAAACCTTCAGCTTTCATTGGATGGTACTTGGCTCCATTAGTCTGGCCCAGTGCCAGCTCTTGGCTGATTGAGAAAAGAGTGGACAGCACTAAAAAGTAGTTGATGGTGTGATGGTTTAAAAGTCTCTGTAGAATCTCTGTGCTTGCAAATGTGCTGTTCTACTTCAGAGACAACATGACTGGGAGGACGAAGCAGAGACTGGGGGAAAAAATGGTTGGCACAACCGCTGGCAAGGACTTCATATTTTACATCTGAGCTCATAGCAAAATGATACACACATAGTGTCACCTAATACTGTCCCATACAAACTCATCAGTTCCCATTCAAGCACACATCCACTCCACACACAACCCCAAAGCTTCTGGCACTCAGAGCACAGCAGGCTAATGCTCTGGCAGCTATTCCTCAAACAAACACTCACAAAATCACACACCAACCAGACGGGGGCATTTCCTGGGGAATGAGCATGAGGGCATCAGCAGTATTCCTAGCCAGTGTCACCTCATGACCGAGAGGACAGCGAGAGACACAGAGTCATGGAGAGAGAGACAACCAGTGGCAGTCAGACAGATGAAACAATGAGGCCGATGGAGGGATAAACAGTTGACATCATTGTTCCAGAAAAATCAGCCCGTTGGCAGAGACCCTGTGCAAGTGTGCATGGGAGGTTATGGAAGGGAGGTGGTCTGAGAGACAGAGCATGTGTGGGATGGGAGGGAAAGGCCTATAAATGCAGTGCAGGGGAGCACAGCAGCACCCATCTCAAACCACATCACACCAAGAGTCAACTTCACCTCACACCCGTCGGTCTTTCATCTCTCCTGGAATCTCAGCATGGATATCCCCATCCAGTACCCCTGGTACCGCCGGGCCTTCCCACATCGACTCTCTGACTTCTCCATGGCAGAACCTCTCACCGATTGGCCCCTGATGTGGCCCTTCTCCTTTTCCTTCCCCTGGATGCGGTCTTCGTTCATGCGCTGGTTCAACTGGCCTGACAATGGACACAGTGAGGTAAAGTACAATTCTACTGTGTTCCTAAAATAATCTGACTGAAACACCATCATAATACCACTTCAGTAGTACAAAAATGAGTACCACTTGGAGTTTACACAGTCTTGTGACAAGCTATTGGAGCATACATCTTTAAGTTGTGAGATGCTTTTGTATGATTTTACATTACTGAGTCAAAAATATCACCATAGAATACCATCGTTGGCTAATGCCTAAACTTTTTGTGTGATTTTCAAACGTGAGTCTTGCACTGAAATGATAAAAAACAAGCTATTTTCTATGTTTTATGCCCAGCTGGTGCATTTCTGAGTACTTCTGACAGCTCTACTGTCTGTATAGATGCGCACAGAGAAGGATCGCTATGTCATTTATCTGGATGTGAAGCATTTCTCCCCCGAAGAGCTGAGTGTCAATATTAGCGACGAGTTCATCACAATACATGCCAAACACGAAGAAAGACAGGTTAGAGAGAGACTGTGGACATTTGCATAAAATACTAAAACAAAACTGATTTGGTGACACTTTACTGATATTCTACGATGAATTCTGTTTTCAGGATGATCATGGCTATGTGTCAAGAGAGTTTCTGAGGAAGTACAGGCTTCCTTCTGGCGTGTCCGCAGCTGAGGTCAATTCCAGTCTGTCCTCTGATGGTGTGCTGACAATCACTGCACCTCGGTCAGCTCCTGGACCAGAGCGCAACATTCCTATTACCTGTGAAGATGGAACACAGAAAAAATAAAAAGTAGAGCAAAGTCTGACACCCCAGACACCGCTTTGCTACTAACCAAAAGTGCTGCCTGTTTTTATATTTAACCTGTTACTGTTATGTTGGCAGTTCAGTGCACATATAAGTCAGGCATATGTGTCTAGATGCCTTTAAAGTGCCTTCTAATAAACCAGTATCCTAAATCAATATTATTCTGATGTCTCTGCAAGACAGGGCTGCTTTAATGGCTGAAATGTTGAGCCCATGTTAGTGAGTCTTTTTAACAGCATACATGAGTTCTCTATAGACAAACTGTGGTGAGACGAACCCTTTGAATTCATTACTCCTGCTAAACACTTGCAATCAGATTTTTTATGTTCTGGGCCTGCATTTTCGTAACAAAAACTGCAAGCGTTAATGGACTGAATCACTACCTATTAGACAGTTTAAACAAACTGGAATCGGAAGATTTAAACAGATGAAAATTGTTAAATACAACTGCATCTACAGTACACAGTGCTGAGTGAGTGGGTAAGATGCCAACTGTACCCAGTTGTTTTTTTTTCCTGTTAGAATAGCGCTGATATCTGTATGTGTGAGCAGGAGGAGGTTCTCTGGAGGCATCTATGGTCATTTTTAGCTTGTTTACTAAAAATATATATATATAAAAGACACCACAGGACTTGGGACCAGGCGTGTTGAGAGGAAGAAAGAGAGCGAACGAGCAGGAGGGAGAGTAGTGGACGAGGAGATAGACGGCTTTTATCACTGGGCTCCTTTTCCACTGGGGAGCTCTGAGCTGCTAAGGACAGAGAGTGTGTGTGTGTGTGTGTGTGTGTGTGTGTGTGTGTGTGTGTGTGTGTGTGTGTGTGTGTGTGTGTGTGTGTGCGTGTGTGTGCGTATGTGTGTGTGAACGTATGGGAGAGTGGGTGCATTTGTACCTGTAGATGCAGGAACTACAGCTCTGTTATATTGACAATAAGCCTCTGGCATGTTACCCCAGAAAACCACAAATAGAATAAATGTTGAAACTCAAATTCATAGGTGTGTGGAGTTTTTCTTATGTCTCCAGTGTTGCTTTTCTCAGAAGAATTTCACATCAGAACTAGGAGTCTCATAACTGTGATATATAAAAAATGTAATATTGATATCATGTTAATAACACACATGTCATCTGGAGAGAAGCTGACAAATCAAACTGCTTAGAAGAAATTAGAATTTGAACAAAAATGCCCTCTTTAAGAAATGAATATTTAACAGTTTCCTAAAATTTAGAAAATTAAATGATTTATTGCATATTGCACAAGCCATCAATGCAAACTTGAGCTGAATTTTCCACCTAATTGTTTTTACATTACACTTCAGCAGCTGACACTGCTTGGTAAACATGTAACATAGAATCAACAAGAAAAAGCAGTTGCTGTAGTGGAGAAAAGACAGACAGAAAACATGTTTTACTCTTTTTAAATGTATTATTTAATACCTTTGGTAGCTGCAAGAAGCATTACAGAGAATGTCAACTATCAATCAGCAAAACTGACAAGTGAAATACAGAGGGTGAAGCAGTAACAGTTCTGTCTTCTGCATATTAAATCTGAATACATTCTACAATCATTTATTGCTGCGTAGAGCTGTTGTTCACATCTCCCTAAAGTGCAGAATATCGGGTGCATGCATATATACTGTCAAGAATGTGCATCATATCGATTTCATATGATAGCCAAGAAAGTTACTGGTTGACAGGAAAGTTGGACTTTGTCTTTGTAAAGGCAGCATCAGTAACAGTAGAAGTCCCATTTCTGGAAAAAGAAGAAGAGAGACCGAATTAAGAAAAGGCCTTACTTAATGTATACGTGTGTGGATGTGTGTGTGGTGTCTTACAGTAGTTTTGACTTCAGTGCTGGCTGGCATGAGAGCGTGAGTCTCTTCCACCACGCTGCTGGGGAAGTGGCCAACACGAGCTTCCTGCTGTCCATAGTAGGAGTCTTGTACCTGCAAACAGGTGATGCAGATAAAACTTGCTGGTGGCACAGCTTTTTATTATAGATGGATGTGTTGCATATGCGTGACCTAATGTCAAAGCAATTTTATTATGTAATAAATGTTATTTGTACTCACGCTGCCAGCCCAGAAGAGGTTCCCTCTGTCTTTTAGCATTGCATAAACATAGACGAGCTGCCCCTGTCTGATGGGGATGAACCTGCAGTCTCCAGGGTAGTAGTCCTGCAGAGCTCGAGCTATCAGAATGGGATCTGTGCAGGAGAAGACCGATGTGAGTTTGGCATCAAACGGAGGACTTTTGCAGTTTGTAATATTTGTTAGATTTGTATGTTCTCATTTGAACTACAGCTGTATAATATGATCAGAACATATCAACTTCTAAGCAAGGAGGCACTTTGAGCAAAACACAAGCTTTTAATACTTACGGCTGCATTCAGAGTCGGCACAGAGTTTCTTGTCCGAGAGTTTAGGCATCTGTCTTCCAGCTTCTGAGGTTGCCAGCAAAAGTCCCACTGAAAGTACAAGCCAGAGTTTGCAAGCCATGTCTGAATGTGAACGCACCTACTGATGCAAAAGTCTCTTTTAATGCTCAGTGGAGATACTGCGTAGCTTTTTATTCCTTTTTGTCTCGACTCTGAGAAGGAAGTGCAGAGGCAGCAGTCTCCCTTTTCTACCCTCCCTGCCCCCTTCCTCGTAAATGAACACACACAGAGCTCCTTTCAAACCCTTCAAGCAGGTAAACAGGATGGAGGAGGAGGAAGAGGGCCAAATTAGACAAGACCCCTGTTTGTGTGCTGCACTCTTTCCATGTCTCACCCTGTGTTACCCCCGCTCAAACAGCAGGGTGCTGAACATTTGTAGCAGTGGATTCCTCAGAGTTAATCACTGTTTTTCTCTTCCTTGTGCAGCCGCTAGGTGTCTGAGCAGCGTCGACTGTTCCCATCCTTCCTCCTCTGTCTCCTAGTGTTTTCCTGCCTCTGTCTGCTCCCTTTACCTGTTTCACTCAGCAAGAGGTGGAGCCACTGGCTGTATTTACATACTGTATGTTTCCACTGCCAAGGAAACCAGCTGAGCCTCTCTTGCGCAAACACTTTCAAACACAACTTACCAGACAGGAAGGCAATGTCTGTTTGATGTGAGTTGACTGGGAACTGTCAGGTAAGACTGGCTTAATTTTCTGTCCTTAAAAGTCAGGTAGAATATGCGTGAACACGTCTGTTCTTATAAAAGAAAACAAGTTGTTATAGAGTAGGGCTGAGGTCATTATTTGTGTTTTAAATCATTTTAAACATACAGCATGGTTTTATGGTGAAGCTGACGTAAGATTTGACCGGGTAGACTTGGGAGACTGAGACTTTATAGAGCAGCTATAAAGAGATTTAGTAAAAATAAACAGAATTTCTAGAAAAAAAATTTGTTTGGTGACTGGAAATAATACATGGTAACTTCATAAACCTTAGTTCAGGTGAAAAAAAGCTTATTTAAGACTTGGCAGCTGGTTTTCATTTCTTAATCATTTGGCAAAAACTTTAGAGACTATTCTGGAAATGCTCAAGACATTGTTGTATTTCTACATAAATAGTGGAGCACAATGCCTTTGGAATTCAGGGAGGGGAGCAGAACAATGATAATAGCGGAGTTGGTATTTCGGTCAGAGTAACAAAAGCACCTGTCAGACAAAAGCCCTCCTTATAGGCCATGTTGGATTGTATTTCCAGAAAACAACTCATCTGATGTTCACACAAATCATTATATGGTTTTCTTGGCCACAGAAGAGAAGATCTGAGTGACCCAAGCATCGGAAGCACTAAAACCACAGCGAAGAACAAGTTTCACAGAGACATACTCCCTTTTTGGATTACAAAATTGAAACACTGAGTCATCAAATCCCTCAGGACCAGAGTATCAAGAGACGGAAAAGAATTCCTGCTCTCTTGCCAAAAACACAGTGAATGGCTGTGCACCTGCCACCTATGTGAGTGTGGTTCACTTCCAAGAGCTGGGATGATGCTGTCTGACTGATTCCTAAACAAGCCTACTACTGTCAGTGATGTTCACCCCCAGGAAGGACAGTCTTCCCTCACCCAGCCTGGAGGACTCCTTCTTCCCTCTCTCCTCTTCCTCCTCTGTGTCTCTCTCCTTTGCTCTCCCCTCGTCCACATCGTCTCCTGGCAGCGTTGACAGCGGAGGAGGGATAGAGACCGACCTGATCCTCGCTGCAGAGCTTGGCCAGGCTTTACTGGAGAAGAATGAGGAGCTGGCAGCCTCTCTGGAGCAGAGGGAGAGAGAGATGGAGGTGAGAGTTACGCTGCTGTTTTTCCTTAACTGTGCAAATTTTGTAGCGCTGCTTATTATACAGTTTGCTGGGAGGTAAAGGCAAACTAAAAACCTTTTTAACATAAAAAAGCAATTGTCATTTGAATGATTCTAGCCTGCAGTGTAAGCACTCTAAATGTAGAAAAACTTGTAAGTAACAGTTCAAGTCATTCCATTTTATATAATGGAAGTTATAGTTACAGTGTGCTAATCAACAAATGCTGACAACAAGACCATGTAATATGAAAAAAAACACGAAGTGTACTGTTCTGTTAGGTAAAATTAGGTGTATTTGGCACAGTGCAAAAATGAACAACATAGTCCTTTTCCACAAAAGAGCATTGTGACATGTTACATGAAGAACAGCTTTAATATTGAACAATATGAATCGCGAAGACCTGATAGAGTGTAGATTTTGACCTCCTTTTAATACTTCTGTTAGCAATACTTGGTTTTAGAAAATTTTTTGGAAGTTTTGTCCTTGTTTTTGTATTTTTTAAGGGTTTAGTCTGCATTAAACCAGTTACAGGCACTACTAGACAGAAAACTTGCATTTCTTTCTTGCAACTGTGGGCCATGTAGGGCTGGAGTGAAGCCATCCTTAATATAATAAACAGTGACAACTGTGTTTTCTTACTATGAAAAGTCAAAATCTAGTACTTGCTGACAGCAAACTTTTGTTACATTTGTTTTAATTTTGCTTTATATTCAGGAAAAAAATGAAATTATTCATGAATAGTATTTCGGTTAATGTATTTTTTAATGTCTCAGGCTTTGCAGCAGGAGAAGCATGTTCTTCAGAGGAAGCTGGAGATGAATGAACTGACATCTGGACAGAGAGAGGCGGAGCTGACTGCGGATTTAGCCGCCTTGAGGATTGAGCTGGAGAAACATCACAGTCAGGGGCGTGACCGGCGAAAAGATGAGAGTGAGCAGATGACTCAATTAGCCAGTCATAACCAGCGACTGGTGGAGCAACTAGCAGAGGTTGGCTTTCTGCATGTGTGCTGTTAAGTCATAGTCATGCAAGCAGAAACAATGCAGATGAGCAGGTTTAAGGAGTTCTGTGTTTGTCACCTACTGATGAACTATCTTTCTCATCTCTTACTCATTTAGGCTGTCACACTGGAGCACTGCTTGAGGACTGAGATTCGTTCTCTCAGGGAAGAGATGGAAGAATCGTCTTTTAGCCGAAACATCAGCTTCACACAATTAGGGAGCATACAAGCAGAGGTATTTTTACGTGCCACTTCTCAGTGTTGTGCACAAGCAAATCATTCATTATCGTGCCTAAACACGTCCCAAATCCGATGAAATTTCAATACAATGCAACAGTAGGAGAGCTGCTTTTTAGGCCTAGTTGTGCAAGTCCAAGTCCAGTTTGGTTTCCATTTTTCCTGAACTGTAACAAAAGATACCTATATATCACTTAAATTATTTAACTACTGCATTGAACACATTCAGCAACTAACAAATTTCAAGTAATTCAAGTCTTCTTCAATCTAGAAAACCAATTAATGATGTTTAACAGGTTGTCAACAATCTGTATAAAAACTGCATATCACATTTCAGGTCCCCTGCCTTTAGAATCAGTCTTTAATAACTCTTGATCATGTTCAATAAACACCTAGTCAAGGAACAAACCTGGAACTGAAGTATTTTATACTGAACCCAACACAATACTGAGACTTGTTACCTTAGAATGACAACATGAACATCTGGTTGCAGACGGGGCTTTTCCTTTGTGAAAGTGAGGTTCTGTGTGGAGAGGTGTTGTGGGTTTCCATGAAGTCCCACTCAGAGTCCATCAGTCTTTTTATAAGGGAGGCTACATATGGATTTACAGTAGATGCCTTTTTCTGGAGCAGCTTCCCCGACCTCTTGGACATCACCTCCTCCTGACTGGCCTTTGTTCCCCTCTCAGGGCTGATTACCAAGAAAGAGCCTACAACAAAATGACAAAGAAAGAATATGTTAGGTGTGTAGGCAAAGATCCCTTGAACATAATATGGAACTCTGTCACATTCATCCAAAAAAAACATACAAACAAAAATAAACAGGAAACTCAAATTATTAAGCAAAACAGAGGCTTCCACTTATAACAGCTATTTAGCTCAGTACACATTTAAATCTAATTTTTGCAGCCGTTTGCATAACACCCAAATTTACCTTTCCTAAGTGGAGAGAAAAGCAACATGACACATCCTACAAACCTGTTTTAAAACTTGAAATTACCTAAATGCTCAAATGCAGACAAGTACATGTGGAGATGTGATAACAGATCAGTGGAGCATCACATTGTATAGTTGATCAAAAACTACACGAAAGACAGAGATAGCTAACCTAACCTAGTTGGATCTGTTGCTTAGAAATTCATTTTCCTGATCTGGTTTAAAAGAAAGAGCCAAAGTTGTGTCCACTCTGCAGCCAAAGGGGAGCATGCTAGCTAGCTAGCTGCTAGCTAACAGTCTGGAAAACGTTAGCATTCATGCTAGCTGCTAGCTAACAGTGTGGGAAACGTTAGCATTCATGCTAGCTGCTAGCTAACAGTCTGGAAAACATTAGCATTCATGCTAGCGACTCGTGGCTAACACCAAGCAGTAACTAACTGGCTATGTTTATGTTACTGTCAAAGAATAAAACATAAAATAGACTGACAGAAATAAAAGTAAGGCTGACTTTTTAATAATCACAGCTACCTTGTTTAGTGAACCACCGGAGCAGGATGAATCAGCTACAGGTGGTCCCTGCAGGTCTGAGCCGGGCCGAAAATCGTCCTCCTCAGTTGTTCCCTCAGTAATGAGTAAAATCACTGATACATAAAATTTTAAACCTATTTCGTCACTTCTTTGTGTTGGCTGTTTGCTAAATGTGGTGATGTGCAGGAAAATTTGCCGAGACGAGTAACGGTCGGACTGCAGCAACAGTCACACTCAAATCAACCCAAACCAGAAAAACACTGTAATCTGCTGTAAGATTGTATGGTAGCTTGCTGTTAATATTTTGTTCTTTAAAAACACATGAATTTACAGTATTCAGCTGTATTTACAAAGAACGGTATATTGCTGTACAAAATATGCTGTATTTTTACAGCAATTTGTTACAGTGTACAGTATTTTGTGTTCACCCATCATTCTCTCATTTCCGTACAGAACAAAGTTTTGCAGGAGCGGCAGTCGCACATGGAGGGACAGCTGAAAGCTTCACAGGAGGACAGCCAAAGACTCCGCATGGAGAGAGACGGACTGAGAGACAGACTGTCTGAAGTCCAGATGAAAGTGAGAGAGAAAGAAGCGGAGGTGAGGATGAAAGACACGGTGGCATTTAGGATGAACTGTAGCATTTACACATGAAGCTGGAGGGAACAGGGCCAGAATCATGGCTGCTGCAGCAGTTATTACTCATCGCTAACAGAAGCCACTAACACGACTAGTTCAAAGCTCTTCATCTGTCTGTGTTTGTGCCTGTAGATAGAACAGGAGCAGGGAGTGGTGTTTGAGTTGCGCACCTTGAATCGCTCCCTGCAGCAAAAAGCTTTGAACCTGGGAGAAGAGGGCGTCCTGGACAGTTCACACACACAACCTTTGTCTCTGCTCAGTGAAATTCAGCAATCGCAGGTACCCACAGAGACACACAGGAATACACAACACCGTAGTAACAGCACCGACAGCGCTAACTCAGCTACTGTGCACTAATTCTGACCCTGTACTGACATCCTGCTTTCAATAGATGCTGATTCGAACTTGTCGTTAAAATTGACAAGCTCTTTTCCACCTTGTAATAAAGTGTTCTGACCTCTCTGACCTTTCTACCTGTTGTGTTGTGGTGAAAATCTCTCCTGTTCACCAGGCTAAAGAGGCCCTTCTAGCTCACTCCACAGTCCTGCAAGCAAGGGATGAAGAAATACAAGCACTGAAAGAGGAGGTCTGTCAAACTACACACACTTTTCAAAGCAAAGTGTTTTTTGTTTTTTGTTTTTAAACTTTTATTCATTTTAAGAAGTCAAGAATACCTGAAATGAAAGGTTTTTGCTAGTATAGGAATTTAAAAAGATGTATTTGCTGATCTCTCTTGCATAAATAGGCAAAGAAACATTAATTTAAGACAAAGGACTGTATGTTTTTCAAAAATAATTATAAAATTATGAAGCTTTATTTGGATTTTGAAGTCCAAAAGCACTATATATGTGCAGGTTTCTATATTAGAAGGCAGCTGAAGATAAACATTTTCCGTTTTATCACCTTAAAACAACTTTTAAGCAGAGCACGATTTTGTAACACCACAACCACTTTGGAAGCCAGTAATGGTCCGATATACAAGGCTATGATCATTACAGTGTGTAAATTAGTCAGGTAACTCTTTACAATTTAAAACACCATTAGTGATTAACCATACAAATTTGAATACATTTTTCTAGTGTTTCAAACAATTAAATGACTTCATAAATCACACTAAAGGGCCTTAACCTTAATGTTTAAACTTAAGTAAATTTTCAATGTAAATCTATGACTCAACAGCTGGTGTTGAGAATAAAAACATTTCCTTAAATTAACACATTTTGCTCACTTTGCAGCTGCAGTCTCAACGAGAAAAACTGGAGTCTCTGAGGGAAGAACTCAAGCCTTTTAGAAGCAGTCCTGACAAGCCAAGCTACAGGTGAGGCAACACAACAAAATATTTGTCGATTTGAGTTTACATTATCAAATATTTATTACCAAAACCCACGGCTAAATATAATATGCTAATGTAATATGAATATCCAGCTCCCTGGAGAGTGAACTGGCCACGGTGCGTCAGGAGAAAGAAACACTGACTCAGCAGCTTCTCAACACCATCCAACACAAAGTAGCGCTTTCTCAGGAGCTGGATGCATGGCAGGTGAGATCAAATTTGGAATTCCGGCTTTTGACAGCAAACATGAAAAGTATAGCGCGCTGGTCGATTTTTCTTTCTGCGTCTGAACCTTTTATCTTCCTGCAGGAGGACATGCGGTTGGTGATCAATCAGCAGGTGCAGCAAAGAGAGGAGGAGAGAAAGAAGGAGGTCCAGCGAGAGAAGGACAACACTGGAGGACTCCACAGAAGCAAGTCTCTGAGAGTGAAGGGAGAAGGAGGGAAAGGATTCTTCTCATCTCTTTTCAGAGACAAATAACACTGGAAAGCAGCAGCAGTTTACATGTCACATACATATCAGCCTTTACCTTTGCCACTTTAAGCTTTTGTTGGACACTATAATGTGATATCAGAATCAACAACTGAAATGTTTACAGACCTCATTTTTGAACATATTTGTATATATGTATGTGTAGTATATTAGTAATTTCAGAGTTTGTAATAAAAAAAAATCAAGTCTCTATCTTAAAGGAGCATTTTTACTGTATTTTTGTGGTCTCTGTGATGGTAAGATTAGACATAGTGTGGCCAGAATTTTAAATTTTAAGGGCGCTGTGTAACTGCATATGGAGTTTATGGATCTGCTAGGAAATAAGAGTGAAGATGGAAAATGTTCAGTTTAAGCAAAGAAATTGTACAAATTCAATTAAGAATCTGCTTTATAAATGCACAAAAGAGGACAGGAAAAAAAGTAATTCATTTAGTCTTAACACATGACAAATGTCCAACATTCACTCTCCTTTTAGCTTAGTTTTGATCTCCAACAATTGCACAGAAAAAAAAATATCTGGCTCTTCATTTTGCTAGATGCTTCAATTTGTACTAAAAACCACCTTGGTGCTCAGATTTCTGGGGCATTTCTCTGTCAGTTTGCATCACACGTAGACAAAAGAAAAAGAAGCTATCATAGAAATGACATCTTTAATAAATTAATTTTAAAAAGACAGCGCACCCCTTTCCCTTCTCTCCATGCTTATATGACATGATGTAGAAATGATACATATGCAACATCTCATATGTTAAACAGCACTGGAATGTCCAGACGCAGTGAGAATAGTGCAGGTTGCATAAAGGTGTTCCCTTATGCTTTCATTTATGTACATACAGTATAGACCTTGCTCAGGAGACTGCACTCATATCCCTTAGCTTAGTTGATCTTGAGCAGCACCTTTTCTCTTACAGTCAACCAATATGTGTCTTTCTGATGCACACACTTTTTTACGTAACAATAATGCGCACAAAAACGAACATAAAAAAGTGTTTACCTGCTCATGTTTCAGGGGACTTACTGAGGTTTTAACATGATCTCACCATTTTACTGAAATGCGCAGATCAGCTTGTTTTCTCTTGTGTGCTGACAGCAGCAAGCATTTCAAATCACATCCATGTTTGTTGATTCAAACACTGGAAAGCTCCAAAAAAAACAAAGTTTGGAGACAAATGCCTGGATAATGACTGAAAAACTCTATTTGTTTTCTAACCACCTTCTGAAAATATTAAGCAGAATTATCCAGAATAAAGTGAGTAAATTTTAGTTAATGGGGTAAAACAAGAAAAACACTATCATCTTTAAATACAATCTATTCACATTATGTTTCTTTATGACTACCTATAGTATAAAACTTTTAGGTTTACAGTGCATTATGCCTTTTTCCTTTCGGCCTTCACTGTCCGGAAGGTGACGTGCAGTCTGGTTTTAGAGGGACATCTCCAGTCACATATTTCGAGCCCCTGAAAATGTTCATCTATTCCTGCAGTGCAATCCTTGTCACCCACTCAGAAAACATCACCTCCGTTTTGAGAGGTAGGTTGCAAGGTGAAATGCATCGACTTAAAGAAACAGAAGGTGTTTTGCTGAGGCTGATAAACCTTAGGAGATCAAGTCACGATGAGGCCTCTGACACATGTGTCTGGGCGACTGTCCTGACAGAGAATTCCAGGAGGGGTTAGTGGAGGATTAACCCACGTTGACACCTAGGCCCACTTGCAGCTTGTCACCTCTGTGATTTACAAAGGCGCCCATGATTAGGGTGGCAGGGAGCGGGGTCAGACGCTTCTCCAACACGCCTCCTATTATGCAGCGACTGTTGATCATACCTGGATACACACAAATAAAGCACGTTTCATATACTGAGCATGGCATTTGAGTCAAAGTGGCAGAATGAAATTTACCTCGAAAGACCATGTTGGCCTCAGGGAGTTCCATCTGGTACCCAAATGAGGTTGTGGTCTCTTGTGTCCTGGTGCTGGCTTCAAACTCCACCCCGACTTGGATCTGGCAAACACACAAGTCATATTACCAATATACACCTGAGGTAAGTGCTGTGTTTGAACAGTGCGGTTGCATTTGCTGTACCTGTTTGTTGGCTCTGTGATAGTAGCTAGCATGAGCGCCTCCTTTCCCAGCATTCAGCGTTGCCACCCAGTTTGGTCCTTCATTAGGAGACAGAAAAAATGTAACACAGTAGTAATGTAGCGCAGCTGCTAAATAAAGCACAATAAATCAGAAATAACAGCAGCTCAGTTAAAATTAGATATTTAAGACAGATTTTGAAAAAAAAAAAAAAATTCTCACTTGAGTACTGTCCAGCCAAAGTAAGAATTCCTCCTTCCTCTGCTCGGCCCCGATGGTAAACAAGCTCTCCTCCTAACACCAACCCGGATGATACACTCTGCAGGAAGTGTGCTACAAGGATAACTGCCCAAGAAAAACACACATATACATAATGTATCATGATAATACACTAATTCAACTGCTGTATTCAGTGAAAAAAACATCTTAAAAGCAAAAACATTTTTGTCTGACTATCTGCAATGTGCTTTTTTTTCTAATATTGGTGGATAATTAAAGAAAACCAATACATGGATGCATGTTTATGAGACGCTGATGACTGTGAAACTGAGTCTTATTGTACTATAACTATATTATTACTACAACATAATTTCTCACCTGACTCTCTAAGGACGTCTGGGTTGGCTACAGTCACAGCAGCAGTGAAGTCGTTCCCTCTGTACTCAGTTTCAAATTGCCACGTTACAAACTGGGACTGTTGGGTCTGAAACACAATCAGCAATCCATGCATGTAGTCGTTTGCCACAATGCTGCATAAAGTTATGGACGTATTTAGCAATAGCAACTGAACTTGCGATGGGATAGATGGATATAGGAAAAGAAACAAACCTGGAACACCGTTCTAGCTCGTACACGCTCAGTGAGATGCAGCAGAGCGTGAGCGTTCAGACTACCTGAAGAGTCCATCTCACCGATTAATGCTGGGGCATCCTAAAATGTGAAAAAAATAACATTATGCAATTCGTCAACACAAAAAGGTGGCCTTCATCCATTTTTTTTGCAATGTCGCAGATTAAAAATCTTAAATGATAAAGCAGTGATGACATATTAAGTATGTGGGGAACTGTGTTTGACCTTGTCCTTGCTGTAGTCATCAGACTGCAAATGCTCCACATGGAATCGATAGTAGGAAGGACTGACAGCACTGAGGTGGAGCGTATGACTGACCTGGAAGCAAACACATTCATTAAATCAAAGATCACACATTATTGTCTTGTAAATGATGGTGAGTGGAAGCATCACCTTGAAGAAGCTACTCAGAGTTTTGTTAACAATCATCTTGACACCTTCAATCTGCTGAGGAAACACATCTGAGGAGGTAGAGAGACAAAACATTCTGGTCAGAAACATTAGTAACACATTTTGTGTGTTAATATGATGTGTAATTGTGTGATTGGTAATCAGTTCCAGCTGTAACAGCATTCAAAAATACCCAGAATGCTCCATTTTCACACTGACAGATTATGCGTAATTCAGATCACACAGCTTGATGTTTTTCTGGAATAAAAGTTAATATTATTAAAATCACAACCATTCATTTTAATTTGTATATCTTTCATCTAAAAAAACATCAGTGTGCTTTTTTTGAGGCTTGGAGATCTTTTTTCATTTCATTCAACCTTCTTTAAAATCTTGAGGAATCATCCAGAGCATGCCCTCATTTACAATGTTGAGAGTATAATCAGAACAGAATAAATAGGCAACAATCCATGGGAAAACAAACAACAGAACAGAGATAAAAACCTTTACAGCAAAAGCAGTGTAGTCTGTGGTCATGGATTTAAATTGACTTGGAAGAACAGTTGTGCTAAGTTATAATGTTTGTTGCAAAATGTTCCAGGTGTGTGCACCAGACAAAAATTCAGAGAACTGCATCTAAACATTGATTTTCGAGGAATCACTCATCAAAAATTTTTTAAAAATTGCTTCATTACAGGAAAATGCTGAGTGTATGTGCATGTGAATGTTGATCTCCTGAGCCTACACCTCCTAAACCACAGTGTGCTTTTCACCGGTGTTTCTATTTAGCCAGGAGTACCTTTGCAGCTCCTGTGGAGAGAATGAAAGCTGCCTGGGTTGGGTAGGCGGCCATCTCTCCTCTCCCAGCGTGGTGGACTGTCCCAGTGAGCAGGATGTGCGTCCCAGCGAGATGGAGGGGGGTCCGTGGAGAAAGGCCAGTTCTGATGGCCTGGACTGGAAGACAAAGCCAGAACACTGCCCATGTGGGCGCAACGCTTCCTGAAGGAACCAGAGAAGCAAAGGAGAGATATTTATTATCTTATCTGCAGCCTGGGTATGCAGTTATTTCAAAGCAAAATTCTGTCCTATATAGAGTGGACAGAAGCAAAGAGAAAAATACACTAAAATCCAGCTTAATAGGGAAAACACATTTTTATTGGGCTGTTCTTTGAAGAAGAAATGGCATAGAAAGATAGCAAAAAATGAATACAAATCAAAAGCAGACACCTATAATTTCAATCTTAATATGCTAGTTATTTAAATTGTTTTATAGGTTACTTAAATCTGAAATTGCAAGAGGGATTACAACTCTGTGCACCATGCAAGGCTACTCTGATGTTTTCATGTGCAGGTGCAGCAGTTCCGTTAGCTAGCATGACCTTAGCATCAGGAGAAACAGACATGCATTGTGGGAAAAAAGACTTAAGTACCTACTTCGGATATGATCGAGAGGCCTTAAAATCCTGAACGAAACTGGAAATCGTACATCAGAAGGACTGTCAGGTGGATTTCATAATTGAATAACCTACTAACTTGATACACGAAGGCTACTGATGCTGGGATCAAGTGATGCTGCAAATAGCTCCCCCCACCTCAGCGCCGCTAATGTGTCCCTCTGAAAACACGACGAGAATTCTCAAGTTTTAAAAACCACACTTTTACATTTACGTGGACAAAATCCGCCGTTCAGTTGTAATGGTATTAAAGCAACAACTACACATTCTCGATTGCCTGCATTTCACTTACAATACAGTGGTTTGTTAATAGCGAGGGTTAGGGGAATTGCGTTGCGTTCCTCTAGTTTTGTTTCTCGTCGGACTACTGTATCTGCGACACCGCGTCCAACGCAAGCTGCTACAGGTGAGATAATATTCGGCTTTCATGTTACTGCAGCGCCGGGAGCGGGAGAAGGTCATCTCCTTCAATCTACAGAGCAGTAAAAAGAACTTGTTTTTTATCCGAACCGGTTTTAGACACACACTACGGTAGTTATTAACTAAAATATGCTGCTTTTGTGAACATATTTGAGCGCAAAGAAGACAGAAGGCGGTCATTATCACTCCTACACGCGTCTCTTTCTGTCGCACTGTCTATGGTCGCACTCGGAGCGGTGAAAGCGGGAGCAGATTTCGGGACAACTTTTCCAGGGAATTTTGAGTTTTTTGAGTGTCCCTCCGACTCTACTCGGGCTGGATATGTCTCCTTCACGGTCTATATTGCTGGTGGGAGAAGGGAACTTCTCGTTTTCTGCCTCTGCCAGTCAGCTGTACTCGGAGTCAGAGACCAGCATAACGGCCACTTGTCTGCAGCATCAGGAGGAGGCACTGCGGCATGAAGGTGCAGCCAGCAACATCCAGACCATCAAGGACTCAGGTACATGTCTGGTGGGATTTGTAGTAAATGCACTAAGCTGATTATCATGGGGCTACACTTTGTTTCTCTATACTTATTTGTCCTTATTTGTCACTCAGGTGGAACTGTGCTTTTTGAGGTGGACTGCACAAAGCTGGAGGAGTGTGCCTCCCTGCAGGGCCGTGTGTTTGACCGTGTGGTGTTTAACTTTCCTCACTGTGGGAGAAAGAGTGGGGTTAAAAAGAACAGAGAACTTCTCAAAAACTTCTTCCTCAGGTACAGCTGTCTAAACCCTTGATGCAAACAGTACTGGGATTGTTGCGGTTGCACTTCCTCCTCCTTCTTCTTGGTCTTCCTCTGACTATGCCTACCTGTGATCCAATCATAGCATATTCTGTTTTCTGAGATTCTCCTACAACATCCATCATGTATCTGCGCACATTTTTATATAATGTGATCTGATGATGAAAAAGTTTCAGAAAAAAAACCTCAAGGTTGGCTGACTGCTGCTTTTAGACCTTGGGTGATTTGGTTTTTTAAATGTGGTTTATTTGTATCCAAACTTGCTCTTTTAAACCATTTATTTTAAAAATGATAAGGTATGGTAGGTTATTTTTACTTCTCCTGACAATTGCTGAACAATTTGTTGAAATATTACTGAAACTGCAACGTCAACAAATGCAATATTCAGATTGCCTGAGCTGCAGCTGTTTTAATAAAGGCAAAATGCGTCACCATTTTGAATTAAGCATTGCGGTGCGACAGAGATGCCTATAAATCACATTCTACAGTCCTTAGGGATCCTGTCTGTTTAATGCAGACTGCACCATATAAACCACTTCAACCAGCAATTCTGTCCACCCTGTCAAATTGCTACAGTGTCATCATCATTTTAAGCTTATTTTTTTTATTATTTTAGAACAAAATGCAAACATTACCATACACACAAAGTTGTAAATCAGTCAAAATAACCATAGTGTGAGTTTTTTGCATATCGTTCAGCCCTACTTCTGACCAAAAAGAAAAATCTATTCCAATTTATGACAGTTTATAACAGTGGGTTTGCAATATTCTGACTACTAACTACAACTAATCACAACAATTGTGTCATTCTTCAGTTTCGTTTGTTGTCCCGACTAAAATGTTTCTGTGGTGCTAATTATTAGTAATAGCAAGTAACCTAAGCTGGTACTGAATGCTTGCTCAGATCTTCTCTTACTTATTCTTTGATCAGTGATTTCCTGATTTTAATCAAAGTTTGTTTTAAAAAAAAAAAAAAAAAAGTTTAGAGTTGTAGACAATTCTTTGTTCTTTTGTTATCGTAAAGAAGACATTTTTGAGATTAAAAAAACATTTAGTTTTCATACATCATTGATACTTTTTGATACTAAGCGAAGTACTGTTAAAAAAGAGAAAGGAAATATCTAATTATTATTAAGGGCAATGTAGTCTCAATTGTCCACTTAAAGAAAAGTGACAGATTAAAGGAAAAATCTGACCACCTGGCACCAAGGGCATCTGGTGGCTCTCTTATGGTATGGTGGTCATTTTGCTGACAACATTTGGGTTCACTTGTCCCCTCAGATTAAAGAGTGACAGCAAATTAATGCAAAGTTGTTGTGACTGATCACCTTTGTCCTCTGATTAAACATTTCTATCCTGATGGGATTCTCTGACAAGATACCCCATCAATAGGGCATAAGGCATCACTGCATGGTTTGCTGAAAATGATGTGGCTCATATGTTATGGCCTTCAAAGTCACCACATCTTAAATAGGTTGAACACCTATGGGAGATTTTGAATTGATGTGTAGGCACTCTCCATCACCACCATTAAAACAACACATGCGCAAATATCTTTTGGATTAATGGTGTTTTATTGCTTCAGTAGACTTCCAGAGACTTGAGAATGAATGCCAAGGCTTATTGAAGCTGTTCTGGTGGCACATTGTGGCTTTGCACTTTACTATGACACTTTTTTTCATGTTCATTTACTGAATATTTGTGTCTGTTTTTCTATGCCTCCAGTTGTGTTCAGGTGTTGGCTGAAGACGGGGAAGTTCATGTTTCCTTGTGCAACGGGCAGGGCGGGACACCAGCGGACCAGCCGAAGCGAGAGTGGCACAACAGCTGGCAGGTGGCTGCCATGGCAGCAGAAGCACATCTAATCCTCAGTGCTGTCCACCCTTTTGAAAGTGAGAGATACCACAACTACAAGTGCACTGGATACAGGTAAGGAGCAAAGGTGAGTGTTACAGTGGATGAGTAGAAGCAGCCCATTGTGTCCCTGTGCGTGGTTTTGATGTGTGTTTGCATACTGACCCTGCCTAATGATGGTACTGCTGTTGTACAGGAGCCAGGATAAGGGCTTTCATGTGGAGAAAGGTTTGCTCCATGTGTTCTCTCGTGGCCTCCCCTACACCTCTGGTCAGACCCTTAAGGTGGAGGAGGCTGTTGAAGGGGAGAAAGTTCAGTACAACATCCCAGCTGAGCTCAGTGATTTCATATTCAGGTAACAGAGACTTTTATTCAGCTTGAATAATGAGCCACCAGCTCCAGAAAAATCGTGCTTATCGTCTGTTCTCTTTCATCAGGAGATTTCTCTGCCCAGACTCTGTCCACCCTGTCAAGTTGGTGCAGGATTTTGTTCTCGAAGGACTGGCGGAGAAGTGGTCGGTCTCCATGACGACAGAGACCATTCCCTATCTCCTCACGGCCAAACAGCTGCAGACATGCTGCTGCGACAGCGATGGTACACACTGCTACTGGATCCACCTGCTTGAGAAAGATTTCAGCTCAGACGCTCAAACCTCTACAGAAAGAGAAGAAGATCAGGGATGTGCAGACGCAAGAGAAACTCCATCAGCCTTGTATGCTACCTCAGAGAAAGTGGACAGGATGAGGAGCAAAGGAGTTGAGTGCTTAAGGTCAGCGTGCTCTATTGATGTCGACCCTGAAGGGGAAAGTGGTCTTTATTTGCTGCGTCCATCACTGCTCCCTCAGATGGAAGAGCTTTTAACTAAAAAAGAGAAGTTAATTGACAATGCAGGGAGTAATGAGGAGAATAATGAAAGTGAAGGGAACAGGAAGGATGAGGCCAGCGAGGGCTGTAATGGTGTTACCAGCCTATTTGGTGTAAGTGGCGTGGTGTTCAGGAATGTGCCCATCAGCCTCTGGTCTCTGCCTGCCTATCACGAGCTTCTCCTCAGAGGTGTTTCCACTCCAGAAAAGGACCCAGTTAAATCGCTTGGACATAAGCTGGAAACGCTACTTGCTCCATATGGGGTTTCCCTGGTAGCAGAACAGGGAGGTCTGCGTCTGATGGCACAGCCGACGGGTTTAGTTGGTAAACTGTTTGCAAGCGACAACAATGTCAGCATCACTGTGTCCCTAAACCTGGACCTCCTCGCTGTGCTCCTGTTCTCACTCCCTGACTGGCGGCTGCTGTGGTCACATGATCCACGTTTCCTAAAACAGTTTTCCCTCCGCCCATCGCCAGGGACCCCTTTTGGCCCGTTTTCCCTCTTTCCCGAACACTTCAGCTTTGACATCAGCTTCTGGACGGGGCCTATATGGGAGGAGAAGAAGTTCCATGCCGTGGTCCGAGAGGCCAGCCGTGGGACCGTGGAGCAAGTTAAACTCATCGATATGTTCTCCCATCCTGACCTGAGCCAGACCAGCTACTGCTACAGACTCATCTACCACTCACACACACACGCTCTGTCACACACACAAGCCCTCCAGTTTCACCAGCACTTGGAGTCTTTACTTTCCTCTCGGTTGCAGGTGACCATCAGGTAGCGGCTACTTGAAACTTGAAAGGAGGAACAGGGATTTAACCTCTTACTTTTCTTCAAAGGCATTATGATTACAAGTCTGTTTGTAACTGCTAAGAAAATTCTATGTGTATAATGTGCAAAACTGTAGTTGTGCAGTGTTTACAGTGGTTGAGGCATTGCTTACTATACTGTGAAATGTGACTTGAATTCTGTGTATTTGTGTTTTAATCCTATAATAAACCCGTTATTTAACATAAGTTTGTGGTCTGTGGACATGGACGTTGACATAAATCAGATGTTTCACAATAAAACAGATCTGAAATCAATACCCTCTGTTGTACTAGCAAGTAAATCTCATAAGAAGTATATATTGGTATTAATTATAAGACAAATGCAGAGTTGTAAGGATTTTTTTCTCTTGGGTTTATTGAATTATTTTTTGAAGTTACTACCCCTAAACCCATGTAAATATTAAGGAATTATTAAATCATGATTGTCACTGGTGGAAACTAAATATTTACTTAAGTATAATTTTGATTTACTTTATGCACCTTTATACTGATACCCTACTACATTTCAGGCAGAAATGTACTTTCTACTCCACTACATTTATCTGACAGCATTAGTTACTTTTAAGATGAGGATTTTACACAACGGGTAATATAAGAAAATACAACACACTATTTAATATTAAACCAGTAATTTCCAATCCTTTTTGGTTTTTTTCCTAAATAAAAACAATGAGCTGTCAGGGTCCGTTTTACATGTTTATGTCAACACTTTTCACATTGTTTGATTTCAGTAAATGTTCAAATGATCCAATGGCTCAGTAAAAATGAAAGATTAAAGGGAAGGTTCAAAAACTGAAAACATTTGTGCATCAGCACCCATTAAATTATCTGACAACCTTCTACCAAACTTTACTTTTAAGTTAAAAATCTGAATACCTCTCCTTGGTCGTGGTCTTCCACTGATCATTGTTAACTTTATTAACTAACATTATTAACTATGTAAAAGACTTGGAACTGATTCATTATTAGAAATATATCTCTGACACTGCTGCATTTTACATCAAATTGCTATTTCTCTCTCCAGGAAACTTAATAGGCTGCCTGTTTCTTATTCTTCAAGAGAATTCCATTAATTAAAATTTGCTATGTAGGATAGTATCAGGTCACGTGGTTGCTGCTAACCCCTAATATCTTAGGCGGTTTCATTTAAAAAGATAACAAATGCATATTTAGTCCCGTCGTGTGCATGTTTTCAGCCTCTGTAGAAAGAGATTACGAAAAAAAGGGAAGCTGAATACGGTTGTCTGAGATCACTTTCTTGCGTATTTCCACCGCCTCAGATGATCGCTGTCATTAGCCGGACGGAGGCGAAAATGACCGAAGCGCGACTCGGGAGCAGCATCGGTAAACATGGCGGCCAAGGCGCTCCGGCAGCGAACCAGGCGAGGCAGCAGACAAGACGCAAACAACGTGAATATCTCCGCCGAAGCTCGGCCACCGAAAGAGGAGAAAGTCAGCGATGACAGTAAAATCGCAGAGACTCGGCAAGAGTGAGTATGAGGCGGGAGGACAGACGGTAGTCTCGCCGGTTGCTGTGAGCTCCATCTCCGGTGTGACTGACAGGCGGGGCAGGGGAAGCTAGCTAGCTAGGTAGCTACTTTGATACGTTAACCAAGTTTGGACTATATTGACACGATAACGAGGACTGGTAACGTCCTCCGAACAACCTACAGGACTGTGTGTCGGCAGTAATTTGCACCTCGTTGACTGTTTAGTTGTGTTTCCGCCTTAATAACAAGTTGCATTGTTTGTGTTTTAGTAGAGCAACGTAACGCATAGGAGTTACCTGCTCAGCTCCATTCATTGTGCCCAGCTGTTCGCTATCAGCAGCTTTAGAGAGCTCACCACAGTTTACCAGACATGACCGGGGTCCCCTCATGCTCAGCTCGGACTGAAAGGTTTAATGTAAATCAGTGGCTGGTGGTGACACGTTGCTGAAGCCCTCGGAGGGTAATTGTGAGTTTGTAAGGTGACGTGTCATAACAAAACGTACCGTGAGGCTCGATGCTGAGCTGCAGCTGATCCCACTAATCTGAAGAAGAGTGTGAACAAAGGAAACAGTACCAGACAGAAGGAGGACTGACTGTCATCACAGTACACCCTCATCAAATGTTTCTGTCAGACTCCGTCACTTATACGAGCCTCATATCTCAACAAGTACACTGCATCCCACATCTGGGAATGCATTGATAGATAGTCGAAGTAAATAAGTATTTTTTCCAGTAGTAATGCAGAAACACTCTACTAGAAACTACAAATGTTAACATTTATGTAGGTTTGTTTTTGCACACTATACACAAGCAGTACGTGCTGCAAATGACAGTGCGGTATGTGCTTATAAGAACAAAACATTAATAATCACAAAGGAAATTGTTGTGCCTGGAAGACAAAAATACAGTTAAACCAGTGCCTAATAGAATAGCAATAAGATATGAGGGCAATATTTTAGTACAAATAAAAAACAAGTGAGCTAGAATATACTGAAATAGTAAAATAAGTAATACTGGCAGTGATACAGAAGTAATATTACATGTGATAATGAAATATTAACATCGTTGTGAAATATTACACAATAACTTGAAATAATATTGCAAATGATATGTTGATTATGTTTCAGTTTTCAGTGTCTCATGTTGCAACTGTTCTTTCTGCAGAGGGGAGAGGAGTTATACAGTTAGTATAGTGTGTCTGCTGAAAGAAGTGTTAAAGCTAATCATCCATACAAATAAAAAAAGAGGATAAATTAAGATCAAAATGTACAAATTTATGTAAAATGAGAAATGTGCATATGTCACAATTTTCAGGTAAACCACATAGTAATGTTTGTGTTTATATTTATGAGAATGGTTTAAATAACTTGGTCACTCTAATTAGGTGTGTTTAAAATTATGATATAGTTTTCAAGCATGATGTACAAAATGCATCCCATTAGACAAGAAATAAACAAATAACAGGTGAAAAGGAAGTTAAAAAAACACAACTGATGTAAAATCAAAATAAAATAGTAACACTGAGAAAAATATAATTATGCTTCTACTAGCAGGAAAAATAGTCACTGTCAGTTCAGAAAAGTGAGTTAAATGGCTGATTAAAATACTGAGCAACTGCTCAAGACATATAGGAAACTAAAATAGATAAAATGCAATAAACAATATAAAATGAAACAAGGCAGAGCTGCAAGCTGGAAACTGACAACACACAGGCTGCTGACTGTGAAAACTGGAAGAGGAAGAACGGTGAAGGATAACAGCAAATGTATGTTGTGTAATTAGTTTTAATAGCCTTTTGAAACAGTAAGTGATAGTGCTCGGATATTGCTCTGTTGTGTTCTGTGGGAGTCAGTCTTTATTGCAATTAGGGCTTTCCTCTATGGTAAACTGATATTTACTTTGTGCTCCACCACACATTTAGCTTTTGTATTTAATTGTATATTAATTTTCCAGCTCGGACATGCTTCATCTTTCCATAATTTGGGACTTAATTGGTGTTTAATAAAAAGCAGGACCACTGGAATATCAAAGCAATTAAGCCTGTATATGTTACAACACAGGTGGTTAATTATACATTTTAATATCTAGGTTCTTTTCTATTAAATCTGCACAAAACAGACATGATATACTGACACATAATCTACAAAGAACCTAGCAGTATGATGCTATTTAATACCTTTTGAATCGTATTATTGAATTGAATTCTTAGTCCTTTTTTTTTCTATCAGGTCAATCAGTCGTGGAGGGCAGGTTTGGGCTCCAGAAGGTTCTACTGCATTTAAATGCCTGCTCTCAGCACGTTTCTGTGCCGCTTTGCTCAGCAACATCTCAGACTGTGACGAGACGTTCAACTTCTGGGAGCCTGTGAGTTCAACTGTCAGCTATCAGAAATCTCAAAGCGAGTCTTTTTCTAATATCTACGTCAGCTTTTGACGCAAGCTGTTGTTGTGTTTTGACAGATGCACTACCTGCTGTACGGCACAGGAATGCAAACATGGGAATATTCTCCGTTGTACGCCATCAGGTCCTATGCTTACTTATGGTTACATGCTCTCCCTGCTTGTTTGCACGCCCATGTTCTGCAGACAAACAAGGTAACTATTCCAAGGTCTTATTCTTAATGTGTGTTGTTATTTATATTTTAAATGCTTTCTGCTGGTGCGGAGCACAACAAGCACCTCTTTTGTATCCCCCCCGTTTGCTCCTCGGAAAGCAAATTACAAATCTATTGTAAATAATTTTTATTAAGGTCTGCTGCTTTATGAAAAATACATATTTTTCAGGAGATATCTGGAAAAACTGATTAGTTAAATGTTCCTTAATGAGGCCACCCAAAGCATGAACTCACACATGCTTTGTGTACAACGTTACACTGAAACGTGTGCAGTAGTTACAGGCTTGTGCTATGACTGTGTTGCAGGTGTTGGTGTTCTACTTTGTACGATGTGTCTTAGCATTCTCCTGCTGTGTCTGTGAACTCTATTTCTACAAGTGAGTTTACCCTCCTTTTATTTGCCAGTGGGTGTTGTTGCGCTTTGGCTTTCAAATTTTGGGCTAATTATGTAGAAATATCTGTTATGAAATAAAAAGTATGTTTAACAGTATGTGTTTGTGTGTGACACAGGGCAGTTTGTAAGAAGTTTGGCTTGCACGTGGGCCGTCTGATGTTGGCATTCCTCGTCCTCAGCACGGGAATGTTCTGCTCATCTGCAGGTTGGTCAGATTTATTCACTTCGTTAATCAATTACTGTCTCTTTTGTCATTTTTAGCCATTCTTTCAAATTTCTGTGAACTATTTGACTCCATCTCAGCCTTCTTTGGCGTTTATCAACCTACTTATCTGAGTGTGTTATTGCAGAAGATTGTTTAATCAACACACTTTTTGAAAAGGAGAACTCATGAAGGCTGAGATAACATGTTGAGAATGAGATGTGTGTAGGGTTAGGCCACAGGTTATTGTTTGCCGTCTGTTTTTTTATGATTCATCCTTGTCTTTGTGCTTTCTCCTCAGCATTCCTTCCTTCCTCTTTCTGCATGTATACGACACTGGTTGCCATGACGGGTTGGTTTCAGGACTCGACGGCGTTAGCTGTTTTGGGCGTGGCTGCCGGTGCCATAATTGCATGGCCGTTCTCTGCTTTGGTTGGGTATGACTGTAACCTTAAATGCCTACTTGCTGCAAATACTTTTCCTAAATGTCCTTGCCAAAAATGTATTACTTTTATCTTTTCATCTTTGGTTTATTTTCGCTGCAGGGTTCCAATTGCCTTCGATCTGCTCGTGTTAAAGAGGGAGTGGAAAAGTTTTATCACCTGGTCAGCTGTTGCTCTGCTTGTGCTGCTGGTGAGAGTATTTTTATGTAGATGGGTTTTATCAGTATCACAGCTGCAGTGTCTGTGCAGATATTCATGGGGTTAGTCAATTATTAATGTAGTAATATCATAGGATGTGTTGCATTTTGTCCTCTATTATTTAATATTTTAGAGGGAAAAATATACATAACACTGGCATTCTGAAGGTAGATATGTATAGATATATCTGCTATTCTTTATAAAATATATATTTATGTTGCTAAAGCTAAATGTTTACGCAAGCTGAGTTCATTCACTTTCCCCTTTTTTTGTCTGGTTTACAATTCTCAGGTACCTCTGATGGCAGTGGACTCTTTCTTTTATGGCAAATTGGTCATAGCACCACTCAATATTCTACTGTACAATGTCTTTACACCACATGGACCTGATCTTTATGGTAATTTACCAAAGCACACGTGATTAAAGTGTCTTTTTTTTATAGTGTTAGCATTAAGATCAGCTATAAAAGCAGTTTTTAATTTGGGACACATACTCTTAAAATTTTATATTGTACTAAATATTTTGTCATGTTTCATCAGAAGCCACTTAAAATTGTGTTTTCTGTTTTGTCTTGTAGTAAAAAGTGTTCTACTAAATATGGCATGGTATCTCTTTCATTTTAGCAGCTGCTCAAACTGCACTATGCATTGCAAGTTTATGTTACAGCCACTGGCCGCAACAGCTGGCATCAAAACCATGTAGAATTCAGACAATCTCAAATCACACCAAGAAAATTAGATTTACTAGAGCTTATCAGAGCATCAGGAATAAAATACAGATTATGTTGATGTTAGGGATATTTATCAAGGTTAATATTAGGCTGATGTTATATTAATTTTATGGATTAAATACATCTTTGATGAAAACCTCAATCTATTTCAGCAACACCGTTTTTTAATGAACTCTATAGGGAATAAATACTACCATAACAATTCCTGTCAAAGCGGGGCAATTGGTTGTATTTACCCTGTACATGAGCTGTAATCTGTAATAATTTGAATGGTCTGTGTTGTTTAATTTTCAGGCACAGAGCCATGGCACTTGTACTTTGTAAATGGCATCTTGAACTTCAACCTGGTGTTTGTGTTGGCTCTGTTTTCCCTCCCGCTCACTGCTCTCATGGAGACTCTGTTGCACAGGTTCAATGGTGAGGACGCGTTTCCTACACTAGCACTAATAATGTCAACGTTGTCTTTATGTTTGCATGAATTGCAGCTATAGTGATGCACCTAGTGTACTCCTCCTCAGTACAGGCATAAAAAATACTAATCAAATGCAAAGCATTTTATGAGTTTAATATTGCTATGATGTTAAATGTCAAAGCAGGTTCTGTTGTATTTTCATGTGCTTGTATCCACGTGTTTTCTGCAGTGCAGAACCTGGGCCGTCCATACTGGCTGACTCTGTCTCCCATGTATCTCTGGATGTTGGTTTTCTTCACTAGACCTCATAAAGAGGAACGTTTTCTCTTTCCCATCTACCCTCTCATCTGCCTCAGCGGGGCAGTAGCCCTCTCCTCTTTACAGGTGTGGTGGTGCCATGTTCAGATTTTTACTTTGAGAGCAAAATAATTGTCTGTCTTAGTTGGTTTCATTTGTTTAGGTCTGCCCATATGTGCATGCCAAATTAATTTAGTTTTGTTTCCCACAGAAATGCTACCACTTTCTGTTCCAACGATATCGACTGGAGCACTACACTGTCTCTTCCAACTGGCTGGCTCTGAGTGCAGTCGTGGTCTTCACAGTGTTGTCGCTGTCTCGTTCTGTTGCCCTCTTCAGAGGTGTGTGTGCACTCAGACAATATTCTCCCTCAGCGCCGGAGTCAGGTATCAAAAGAGACAGCTCAAGAAGTTTTTGTCTGTCCACAGGCTACCATGCCCCTCTGGACCTGTACCCAGAGTTTCACCGCATCGCCAAGGATCCAACTCTACACTCAGTTCCTGAGGGCAGACCGGTCAGTGTGTGTGTCGGCAAAGAGTGGTACCGCTTCCCAAGCAGCTTTCTTCTACCGCACAAGTCAGTTACCAGCTTTAGTTCAGGGGTTTTTAGTGTCTAATAAAAAATGCAAAGTGTATTTTACGATATTCAAATGTTACTGCGACTGCGCCTCCTGCTAAAAGCCCCTGTTTCTGATCTCCAGCTGGCAACTGCACTTCATTCAGTCTGAATTTAAGGGGCAGCTGCCTCAGCCGTATGCCTCTGGTCCTCTGGCCACACAGATCATCCCAGACAATATGAACGATCAGAACCTGGAGGAACCATCCAGATATGTAAGTCAGTCAGGCATATGTATGTTTGACATGTTAGTACTGTGGTTAAGAGCACTGGAATTAAACAGTCGTATGCCCACTCTGTCCAGGTGGATTTAAGGCAGTGCCACTATCTAGTGGACCTAGACGTAGATGAAGAGACACTGCTTGAGCCACGTTATTCAGCCAGCAAAGAGGAGTGGAACATCATTGCTTATAAGCCTTTTCTACAATCATCAAGGTATTTATACAAATACATCATTTACACTAAAATAGACAAAAACTTTCAAATTTAGATCTTTAAAATATAGACAAAAATTAATATTTTGTAGTTAAAAAAATGAGTAAATATCTTCCTTATGCTTTAACATTGTTTAAGAAAACTGAATATCAAATATTACCTCCATCTGTTTTTCCTGTATACACAGTCTTAAAAGAAAGAGATGCAGTTTTTCAACAAAGCATTTTTCTCTCAGGTCGTCTCCTCTTCTCAGAGCGTTCTACATCCCGTTCATATCAGACCGTCACACCACCTACGGGCGCTACGTCATCTTGAAACCACGGCGGCAGAAGCAGCCTCGTAAGCGGAGCCATGGCTGACCTTTAAGCCTCCACCTGACCCCAAGGACAACATCCTAACGAGGAGTCAGTCGCTTCCCCTTGAAACAGCTGGTATTTGTGTGTCAGTGTGCATGTGATTTGAAGTATTTGTCTCATGAAACATTCAAAGGTATCAGACCCTTTAAAGACATTAAGTCTGCTTTTGGGCTTGTGTGTGTGAGTGAGAGTGACAACAAATGAGAGTGAAGAGAAAACAGTGCGTATGAAGGTGTGCTTGGCAGATATCAGCTGGACATGTTATCTGATTTTGTATGTCTGTGTGGAAATGGATGTCTTACAAGGGATGCACACTGCAAGATTTTACTTGAATTCATTCCAGAACAGCACACAGAACAATAAGTATTTTCATGCTGCACTTGGAAATGTGGCCTGAATAGAAGAATATATCTGACCAATTTATGTGAAAAATCTTGTAGTGTTGGCTTGTCCGCACTCAGACAGTATCTTGTTGTGTGCTCCGTTAGGTGTGAGTGGTGGAATTGAGTGAAAGCGAGGATGTGTTATTAATTTAACTTGAAATGTTAATAAAAACATGATTGACTGTGATTACAACCCCACAGGTTTTTTTTTAATTGAGACAGTAAAAAACACTCCACCACAAGCTCACAGGTTCAATTCTAATCTCATTTTATTTGAAGATTTCCTTGTGTAACAAACATACAAACCACTCTCACTTGCAGGAGAGATGCCAAGGCATTATACATTCTGAATAACTAATAATAATTACAATAATAATGCTATACTTGATAGTTATCTTCAATATCATGCCATTTTCTGTGGTCAGGCTGCAGGCACTGAAGCTAAAATCACTGTAAGAGCTACCTTTCCACTTGTTCATATTGTTTTTTGCTGTCTTCGATTTCTTTCATGGGAGACAGAGCGGCATTAATCAATAGTGGAGCAAGCATATCAAGTTCTGGACATGTCACAATTTAAGGCAAAACACACAATGTACAGTTCATAAAACCAACTTCCTCACGCAGTACTGTGTTGGAGGTAGCATGTCTACATCAGGTAAACTTGGGTGTGATTGAAACAGCATCTTCAGGCACAGCAGACATAAGGTTGAAGACCTCAGTAGTTATCCTACCAAGCAAGCATGACGAGGCCATGCAAACTGTCTGTTACACTCTCACTTTAACAGCCAAACTTTCTTATTATCCCTCTGTCTGATTACATTTCTTTAATCTTGCAATTTATGGAGGAAAAGTTGTGTTGTAACAAGAGAAAATGACTGGGGACAAGTGGTAAGAAACATTTAAGCGCACATTCATGTAAAGAGGCCTTAGTCTAATACATTAATAACTCCCTGATTTTCCAGTAGTGGCACAGTGTTGCCATTGTCTTTGGGATCACCATCCTAGTATAACAAATAGTAGAAAGGTGTCCCCAATAATCCACAGACTCTTGTCATCAGTAGAAAGTAGCGGAAGTGAAAGCAGGTCTGGGTTTTTCAGAGAAACCTCAGCATTGCTTCTGCGAGAATTACTAAAATGTAATTTTCTAGTGCTGCAAGTATCACCAATCAAATTTCATTTAATGCTATTCTATTGGGATAGACGCAGAGATCAGCAAATCAAACTATATCTGCATTGATCACAAATTTGTGTTACATTATCACAAACTAATTGCCGCACAGAAATTCCAGAAGGCTACAGATTTCATTTTGGACCAGAGACACAATCTAATTTGAACATGTCCTCACCTGATATTCATGCCCTAAACAGACCATATAAACATTGAAAACACATACATGCACAGGTTTTTGTCATTCTCCCGCTACCGTTCATAATCACACATACAACTGTACACACAATTAAGGAGCCTTTTAGAGAATCAGTACTCTCTGTTGATCCAATCCTGCTCATTGAAGTATCTCCTTCCGCTGTCCAGGGTCAGCCCGTTTCTGTAGCTGTCCAGATTCGCTTGGTAGGACTTTCGGTTGGCGTAGGTTCCCAGGCTGGTCTGGTAAGTGTCGTCCTTGCCGTTGGTGACATATGTCTGATAGAGGTCGACCTTTCCTGTGAGGCCTCCAGGCCTCAGTTTGGGATCATAGAGGTCAGTCCCTGCTCTGATACTGACATCATACAGTCCATGATCTGCGTACACACTGCTGCCATAATGCTCGCTCTTGGTTGTGCGACGACCCAGACTCCTGTCATAAAACTCTCGGTGGCCGGTGCGACCCAGACTGCTGTCGTTCAGGTCTCTTTTTCCTGAGCGGCCCAAGCTGGTGTCGTAGAATTCGCGGGTGCCACGACGTCCAAGGGTGAGGTCGTTGAGGTCAAAGTTGAGGAAACAACTCTCTGTGCTGGCAAGAGTCACAAAGCCGCTCTCTGTGTCGCGACCCCCGAGGTTGTCATAGTCGCCTGTCGGTGTGTCCGGAGAGGAGCATAGAAAGGAGGTGTTTTTGGTGTGGGGCCGAGCTGAAACCAGGTCGTCGTCTTTCTGGGAGCGGATGACGTTGTAGACGTCCGTGGGAATCGGACTCGGACAGATTACGGCGTCTGTCTGGCAAACCTCTGATTTCTGCTGTTTTCTCCTTCTGTCTCACACACAGAGAAGATAAGATAAGATAAGATAAGATAAAGTTCTTTATTTCTCCCCACTCCAGGGGAAATTTACATTGTTACAGCAGCTTTATTTACAATATATACAAGGGTGGCAAAAAAATTTTTTTTAACAGAAAAAATAAAAATAAAAATAAAGTTTAAAAGTGCAGAGATGTGCAGTGCAAGAATGTCAGTGCAAATTTTACCATGAACCATGAACAACAAGACACCTGAAACATTCACTATTAACTAGACTATAAAAAGCATACGACATGGAGCACAATGACTGATACAAGAGTTTTCCTCAAGTAGAGATTAAATACATAGATAGATAAATAGATTAAAGCTTTATTGATCCCACAGTGGGGAAATTTACAGTGTAACAGCAGCAAATAGAATAGTTTGAATAAAAAGTGAAGTCCAATATTTCTGTTGAAACTGAGCTGTCATTTTAACTTGATAAATATAGTAAATATTTGCTAATGTATTAATCCTCTGTTACTCTGCACTATTAACTGCTGTTGGAGTAACATTTAAGAAAACTGCAGTGCCCAGCTGTTAACTAGTAAATAAACTACTACTATATTTTTAAACCATTTTTAAAAAAAAAATAATAATAAATAAATAAAAATGCTTTTCAATAAGAGTGCCGCAGAAATGGAAAGAAAGTTAGAATGTATTGAAAAACAAACTATAACGATATTTCTTTATTTTTTTTCATGGAATTTATTGCCAGTAAGAAAACTTTTACAATAAAAGAACACATCATGTTTTGTCGCTTTGTACTATTCCATCAATTGGACATAAGCAAATAATTTTTTTTACTGAATTTACTGTATGTTGAATATGTCATCCAAAGCCACCTAATGTTGCCTCTTGAAGGACTTATCTTAGGCCTTGTAAACAACTTAAACAATAATCATGTAAGGCCATATAGTGAACACGACTAATATACAGTCTCTTTGGTCTTTGTTAGTACTTGTCTTTAATGTTTGCCTTTGTTTTGGATCCTCACCGTCTGACAATCATTTTGAAACAGCAGACTCCCATCACTGTCAGCAACAGCAATATGAGGGGAATTGTGGGAATGATGATGTAAACCAAATTCACAGCTAAAGGAAAGACAACAGAGATGCAGATTTAGTGACTCATATAGGTGTAGTGAGTTTACGTGCTTTCTCTTTGCAGAAAATGCTAAAAGGTTTCTCAGTTTGACCTGTTCTACTGTCCTGGTTGGGGTCACTTGGATTCCACGGTAGCACAGATGAAGGGAAGACATCTGTAATGAAAAATATTTACAATGTTAAGACTGTCTGACTCACTCATATGACCCTAAAATGTCTGTTAAATAGTGTGTCACTGAAGACTCATTTTACCTGTTTGGGTGGAATTGGGAGCAGGAGAAGGCTCCAGTAGCTTCTCTGAGGAGAAAATAATCTTAGGTCAGTATGTACAAGTGTTTTCCATATAAAAGAATATTAAATCAGCATGTGGCAGCAATACCTGCAGTGTATTTGCAGATGAAGTTGTTCTTGGTTTCACAATTGTCGTCGTTCCATTGGAACATGTAGAGACCTCCCAGACCGGGGGGAGCAGAGGGCTGGTGATACATCACCACACACACCTCGTAGCCGCATGATGGCTCATCCCAGTGCCAGTTCCTACAACAAACACGCAAAGAGCACGTACACACAATCAGTTTTCCTCAAAGCTTCCCTAACTGAAACCTTTACAAGACTTACATTCCCATTTAAGGCGAGACACTGCAGGCAAAAACATATTTTTTTGAGTTTGAGATTATTTTGTATCAACAACATGCTTCTTTTATTGGAATTAAAATGTCCAAAATGCATATTTAGGTTTATTTTACTAGATTCTCTTTGCCTATTTATGTTTATAGGTCTCAGTAGGTTGTTTTTTTTCTCCAAATCTGAACCAGAAACCCCCACTTCAATTGCACTTACAAACACCAAGCTTTATAGTGTAAATCTTATCTATGTTCTGAAAGATGCTGTTGAGGGGTTTTGTTATCAATCACCCGGAGCCTAATGTATAGAACATTTAGAAATTTAAGAAAAAATAAATCCTAAGTGTCCACTGCAGAATCTTCATAGTGATATAGTTAAAAACATACATACTTTTAAAACATACTGAAAGAAAAGTCTAATAATGTGAGCTATGGCATTACTGACAGCTGCATGCGACTTAAATCCTGCATCATTTTGGTTAGTTTTTGGCTTATTGAATTTTTCTTTGGTCATATAAGTAAGTTTAGAAACAGTGTATCCATTACAAATTGAGAATGTTTATTCTATGCCAGTATATGATTTTTTGGCGGAAAAACTTTGAACAATTCTACAATTTCATTTAGCAGAAAGCTACGCTATAGCGACCTTTAATCCAGCATAAGTTGTGCTACACAGACAAAATTTGTACTTTTACTTCATTTAAAAGGGTTCTTTGGGCATTTGAAGCTCATTAAAGTTTTTCTTTTTGTACCTAGCTTCAGTTATGGTATCAGCACTAAAGAAAATCAAATGATACTTAACACATGGGGAAACACCTTTCTCATCTTACAGTCATCCAGTGAAAGTTAACCAATGTTTGGCTTCATCCACTGACTCCCACCTAAACGTGGACTTGCTGCCGTCCACCCAGTAGTACTGTGAAGAGCAGTTGGAGGTGCTGTCCCCGTCTCCATGGTTACGGCGAAGACCTATCCAGAAGTCTCCATCGGTTGGGCGGAGCTCGGTGATGAGCTGCTCTATGGTCTTCTGCTCGGATGCTGACTCCACGCTCAGCAGCTGCCCTCCGTCCCGTCTGCAGGCCAACTCTGCCTCCACGAAGTTCAGCCTTCGGCGGAGCTCAGAGAAGTAGGCCAACTTGTAGCACGGCCTCCCTTTTCCTGCCTTACACACACGCTGACCTGCACACAAACACACCTCATCATACACGGCAGATGTGCACTGACTTTTCTTCGAGTTTTCTCATGCACAGTGCAAGAAATGCTCATAATATGTTAAGTTTGAGCATTCAAAAAAGAAGATAGTTGTAAAAACTGAAACACAACAGTGTTTTAGAAGTTTTCTGCCTACCTCTTGCTTCAAATATATCTGCTGCAAGAGTCAAAAGTCCAGAAGAGACTCAGGAGGTCAGGCCATGAAGAACACCAGAGAGAGATCCACAGTTGAATCAATAGTTGACATTTTTGTGTTGTATTTTTGTGTGTCTGTGTGTGCAGCTTACCTGTAATGAGACTTGTGGCTGCAGATGGATCGAAGCACAAAAGCAAGAGGTGACAGAAGATTGTCAGCAAGTCCATGTTTGTCAGTTGAAGTCAGTTTACCACCAAATCTTGTATTTTAGTTTAGTCTTTTTCATCTCGCTGCCCGTTCATCAACCAGAGGTGAAACCAGATAAACTCCACCTGCACCTTTGAAGAGGTGAGCTGCAGCCTCAGGTGTGAGCAAATGCTCTAAAAGAAAGCGAAAGGAGTGCTGGACAGGCAAATCTGCAGTTTTATCTAGCGAAAGAGAGAGCGTGTGAGACAGAAGGAGGAGCAGGGAGAGGAGGAGAAAAGGCTGCGTGTTTGGGAGGGGGCTGTAATCTGTTAAGAGCAGTCTTAATGATTGGGAGAAGAGGCTGCATCGATCGCAAGACATCTAATCATGCAAGTGCTTCTCATTGTAAACGCTGACAAGAGGCAGATTTCACTCCTTCCTTTATTACTTAAGCTTCGGATATTATCATTACAAAAGTGTTACATGGAAATGATCTCCTATAACTCGATCAGGGATATTTTAAAATATTTTTCGCAGGTTCACGTTGCAGCATTCTTGCTTATTGTGTCTCAGTGCAAAGCGAGACAGATCGCCAGACACAGCCAGGAGGAGGGACTAGTCGTACACTTTTTCCCTTCCTTTTAGATATCAAAATATGTGAGAACTTGGTTTCTAATCTTCAATATTTCTCTGCAGCACAAACTATTTCTAAAAAGTAATAATTCAAGTTTAGAAATGATTACCTTATCACTCAAAAACTCAGCTAATTAGTTTTTTCTGTTTCATGTGTGATTTGATCAGACCAGATTACCTGATTGACAGAATTAAGCAAACAATGTTGCAACTCTTGTCAAGATTTAATTTTGGATTTATTGTGTGATTGTTGCGTGGTAAGATGTGACCTCATCTTTTTACGAACCAAGTCCTACCCACTTCAAAACAATGACAGGAGCACAGCTGAAACACAAATACAGGAGATTTGTCTTGTAGAATTACACAAATCCCAAAACATGTTAAAATGTTAATGTAGGAGTCCATCATTCAGAATAAGAAATTGCCTGAAAGACATCATTTTAGGGCCTTTAAACATCTGTAGGTCTGAAATTAAGATTCATTTTTCTAGGTAAAGTATGAAGCAGCGGATGGCAGAGACTTGCATTTATATGATTAACCAGAATCATAGTGCAAAAACAGATTTTTAAAAACTGTTTTTAACTACATTTTTCATTGAAAAGCTAGTTCAAACAAAATAGTTAAAATTACAGACAATAACTAGTAAAATCAAAGAGAAAAAGGGTTCATTTTCATGGTAGCTGTAAAAAGAGCAAACCAAAATAATGATGAATGAATAATGTACACCTTATAAGTCTGCAAAGTATATGGTATTTTGTTTTACAATGTTTGACCATAAAATTACACTATTTATATTGTATGTAAATAATATAATATGATTATAAAATAATTTATATATAATAATGTATAAATTTTGCCTTTTCAAAAATATTTTTAACTGTTGTTTTGTATATTTTCCCATTTTTGCTAAATTACAATTAATAATGAGAAAAATCACAAAAAATAGTAAAAATGCACGTTTATTGTAAAAAACAAACTAAAACTGCACAAAACCTAATGTCCATTTGAACAATCTGTATTTTTCCACAGTGCTTCTTATTCTCTTGTGACATTTGAGTGTAACATGACACTCTTTCACGATATTCAAATTAGTTAAACATAGTGTTATTTTACAGATATTTACCATTATTTTTTGTTTACAGTTTTTGAACATTACAGAATTCTTGGGGGGTCTTTTTTTTTCATATTTTTTTATACCCTTCACATTTTTTTTCTTTTTTTATACAGTGCGTAGCATTCTTGTGTACAGTGTTTGCCCATAAATTTCAGTGAATAGCTAGCCGGACATTCTGGTACTGTTATTTACTTTCTTGTCCAGAGTTAGCTGAGAAAATCAATAACAATATTTTATGGTAAACATGATGCTATACAGTCAGCAGCTAATGAGCTAGTCAAACTGGAAACAGAAAAACTCTGACATGATAGAAATTGGCAAACTTTTGCTGCTAAAGCTCACCAATTAACTCATATCGTTTATTAGACGTACAAGAATTGTTGATTAGTATATTTTAGGGGGGTGCTGCTGGGGTATTTTGTTATGTCATCCGGAAAACCCTGCAGGAAAAAAAACACAGCATAATGCATGATGGTTATACAAGCAGAACTAACATATGTTATGTTCTGGTGCTGGTAAGCTGGTCACAAAAATGGGATTCTGTTGATTTAAGCATCATTCATGAGGCAACTCTAGGACACCAGCTTCATTTATAGGTAGATTAGCACAACTATGCTGTTCATCCAGCTAAACCAGCAACAAGTCAGGACTAACCGGCTGGTCTGTGCTGGTTATTTCAGCAGAGAGCGCAGGCTAACTGTGTCCCCCAGACTCCAGTTTTTAAACTAAGTCAAACTAACTCGTGCAGGGTAGCTTCATATTCTCTATACAGACATGAGAGGTTTCAATATCATCTGAACTTTTCCTTTAAGATTGAGACGTTTGATTTCATTTCAGAAGCTGGTATCATCAGTCAAGTTAATCGCGTGAATATTTGACAATGCAGTTCAGTAACAAGGGAGACTTCCTCTGCCAGCTCTGTAATTTCATATTCAAGCAGCAGGATCAGCAGAAAGCCACAGATGCATGCGCACGTGATCTCCTTTTCAGCGCACAAATGGAGGAAAAGTGTATGTATGCAGTTCTTAATGGTAGTAATTTCTGAAATGGCCTATAAGGTTGATTTAAGGCTCGCAGTGAGACAGATCAGCTAGAGTTTAAGCAGCAGGATGCTTCATCAGGAATATGCTGTGTGTGCTGGTGCTGAATGGGGAGCTGAATAGGCTGATCTGAAAACACTGTCCTCCTGCATGCGGCTCTATCCATACACAGCTAATCAGTTTAGGTGTAGATTGATTCCAGTCGAAGGGGTTCAGCTTTGTTTAAACTGAAGGAGGGGAATGAGACACTGGCATTATCATGATGCTCTGCACAATAAAAGGGAAGACGGAGAGGTTAGTGAGTCCTCAAGAGGGATCCAATAAGGAATGGAGCTGGGTTTAAATTTCCTCCTTGTTTACAGCATCTGAGACCAAGAGAGGCTTTCATTCAATTAAGCCTCTCCCATTCGTCCCTCCTCTCACATAGTCTGTCTTCTTCTGTCTCTGCCTCCTTTTCTCATCCCACTGACCTCCTCCCTCTCTCCCAATTAGTTAAGGGAAACCAGATGAATGCTCCCATGGGAGTCAGTATATCACCGAGTGAAGGCACCACCACACTCAGGCAGACACTCCCTCCCACACAAGAGAGGCGGGCCACCACGTCAGAGAAACGTAGCATTAAAGTTGGAAATTCACCACTGTTGTTTGATGTTACGGCCAATATCCATTAGCAAAGAAATGTGCATTTTCACCGAGGCAATGCCGGATTAGTAATACGGTAAAATAACATGATTTGAAGCCATAAACTGTCTCTGACCACAACAAATCATTGGTAATGTAATGCTCTTGTTTGTTTGTGGGCTGCAATAATACAGTGACTGACAAACTCAGTTCATTTCCATCTTAAAGCCAGAGAGAGAAAGAAAAAAAAACCTAATTACACATCGAAAAAAATAACTTAACTCTCCACTAAATTCAATTTGAATGATCTGAGCTTGGCCTGCTGCCAGACCAAGTGTCCGCATTGCGTACTACAGCACAGGGAGCTGGAAATGAGCCCTGAGTCAGTGACCTGGGGGGAGCTGGACGCCTCCATCAGCAGAGCTCAGCGGCCATAAAACAGTTTTGATGGAACCTTTTCAGAGCTGGAGTAATTATTTCAGTCATTCCTTTTTTTAGTGTAGCTTTGCAAAAGACTTAAGAGAAGGAAATTGAATAATAATCTGTGAATTTGTGCGGATATTTTGTAAATTATGATATGTCATATTTCTATTTTTCATACTTTTCACACTTTTCTCTTTGATCCAGTCCTGCAAAGAGACAGTAAGCAATTTATAAATGTGTCTTGATTAATTTCTCATCAAACATTATGAATGTGTAATCATTTACTGCCCAGCATTCTATTTAAAATGTTTCACTTGCACATACTACTACTGAACTATCACTTTCTAACTGAATGATGCTCCAAATGAAGCCATATAGAAACACCAGGTCTTATTTTTTTTATTATCTCCTTTGAGTTCTTAGCCACTTCCAACATTTCAAGACAGATTTAATGTCATATCAGAAATAAATCAAGCAATTTAATAACACGTCAGCGGGCTGTGCCTAAAAGCACCACTTTTACTTTTTTCCTCTCTTGAGAACTCAAAGCTCCACTGACTAATGTGGAGCTTTATCGGCACTGCACCCAGGATTGATAGATTATATGTGGAGATCATTGTGATCTTACAGAAGCCTTCTTAACCTAAATGCATTTTCTGCACAGCCGCCAAGAGAGCTGCTGCACACAGATTCTCAGTTTCTACAGTGAAATCATCAGTAGCGAAGCTCTGGATGAGTCAAGATGCATCAGAACTGTTGCTGCACTATTATTCTGGGTGACTAACACAGAGTTCTGTTAACTTAAATGAATATTTACACAAACATTGATTTTTGATTCTCTGCTGAGGCAAGCAGACAATTGTTTTATGATGATAGTTTATTGTGGGGGATTGAGCAGAGGGAGGCTGGCCATTCTTCCTGGTTTCCTGATTGTTGTCCTCTGGGGCTTCACATAAATACCAGTGTAACCCTCTAGTAAAACTCTAAATACCCTCTAAAACAACATGCTGTTATTTTACATTTGATTCCTGTTTTGTTAAATTGCACATAATAAAATCAAAATTTAATTTAAAAAAAAAAACATTAAAAAGCAGTATTAATTTATATCTTGACTGTAAAAAACAAACAAAAAAACCCAGATCAAAACTGTAAGTAAAGTTCACATCAAACATTTACATTTTACCAACATTAATTTGTTCTGGTACAATGTCTCACCATTAAATTGCACAATTTCACTGTGTTTAAATCAGGTCAAAATACGAATATTTTACAGCAGCATGTCACTATTTGAAAATATATTTTTAAAAAAATGTATATTGCGGACTGAAATATGATAAATCATTCTTCAAAACCTGTTTACTGTTTTGTTAAATTCTAGATAATACTGTGCAAAATCGCAAAAAAAAAGTAAAAATTTACGTTCACTGTTAAAAAAATTTTTAAAAAACAAGGCAAAGCTGTAAATAAAAAGAAAAAATTTGCATTTTTACAAATAATATCTAATTGCAATTTGTTCTTTGACGACATCTTTACAGAATTTGATACATACAATTGCACTTTTTTTAACTGTATTTAAATAAGCTGAAAAATATTGTTACTTTACAGATATTTGCCATTATTTTCAATGTTTTTTTTTTTTTAACGTTACAATATTCAACTGTTGTTTGAGGTACCATTTTGTTACTGATTCATTATTTGTCCAGCTGTACACCAACCTGCCGCATGTCAGGAGATTTTTATGCTGACTTTTTTTTCACACTGGTGCCAGCTCATGAGAGGACTGTGACCCCGGCGCTTGTCATTTACGAGAACTGATATTTGTTTGTTTGTTCTGGCCAGCCGTGACCCATGTGTCAACTGATAAAAATTAAACTTTAAATCTGCCTGAAAGCGATCAAGATAGAGGCAGTAATGGAGATCAGACCTTCCATAGCTTTCCATTACTTTGCGGTGGCATCAGTTTATAGATGACTGGCGCAGAGCTCAGTTAAGTCAAATGAATATTTATACTCATTTATTGATTTTGATTCTTTAGTGAGGTGAACAGACAGTTCAGAACATTCTTTTATGCTAATAGTTTCCAGAGGGTGACTGAGCAGAGGAGTACTATTCATTGTTATTCTTATTATGAAAAAAAAAATCTGAATTAGTACTTAAGTGTTTCCTTTTCTTAATTTCCAGGTCTAATCACCTACTTATGGGCTCCATCAGCAAACCATTATCACAGAAATATTCATAGGAAATTGTACTTATGTAAATATCTCTTCCATACACTATTTTTCTACAGGTCCTATGCACATATTTAGGATTTTGTAGGCTCCTCTGGCTGAACGCCTGTCGGAAGGAGGATGCAAAAGGCCGCTACAGTATTTGCTTTCACTGTGGGTTAGTGCGATTCACAGTAGGTTGTTTGATTAATAAAAACCACCATTCATGCTTGGAACTTTATCTCTGCCTCTTTTAGAGAAATTTAAACCCACTGCCAATTAACCTGACAGCAACAGTATGGGTTAAATATCACAGTAAGGGAAATTTCACTGTCAGTATACAGATCATTATGGGTCAAATGAACAGGAATTTTTGTTGTATTCCAGTGATTCAATGCAAAAAATAAATATATAAAAACTAAAAAAGTAATCATATGAATACTTGATATTTCCATAAAGCAGTAGCAGTTCTGGCAAATGATTCGCAACATTGACTTTAATGGCCAAACAGCCAGCAAAGCATTATATAGAAATAATATGACAGCTGGTGAATTTATATTGTCTTAGAGTACATACCAATGTCTTACCCATGTCCAGGGCATGCAAACCATTTGGTCAAAAACACATCAAAACACAGGTTCAAACTGATTTATTAACTTCTTCATACTGGTTGACCACATAACATGCAGAATATATTTTATGTAAATATACGTGCAGGCAGGATAAAGTGCAAAACAGACACCGTTTGCACCACTGACTGTG